>NC_064559.1:136881139-137018639 GCF_937001465.1 Orcinus orca | reverse complement strand
CTTCGGAAAACATTTTAGCATAATTGAAAGTGTATAACTTCTCAAGCACTGAGTAATGTATGTCAGTGATTAGACCATTTTTATAATTTGATAAAGGCTATGAATTCTACAAATAATTATGAGACAACCTTGCAAATATCCAGATACGAGATGGCAAGTACAAGTGGTCAGATTAAAGTTTTTGAATGTAAAGCCCCATGAGGCTGAAGGTCCACAACACTACAGTATGAAGAGTAAAACCCCACCACACACCGCTACAAGCCTGATGGCAGAAATGGCTTTTCCATTTCATTTCCTGATCTCACAATCCTGTGTTATATAACATGTTTAAAATGAATGAATTTGTCTCCTTGATGAGTTTCCCAGTCCTCAGTTTTAAAGAGGAAATGGAAAAGACTGTGGTTCCCGTGTAAAAAAAGGTTGTATGTGTAAGCTTTTCACATGTCTCATTTTTATTCAATCCAAAATAAACTTTGACCCTCTGACACTGTAGGTGGCTCCTAGGGGAAGGACTGTTGGACCAAACTAGAACATACCTGTGGCGTGTAAATGAATGCTCGTGGTCACGCCCTTTGAAAACCACAGTATCCCTACCCCTTCTGCACAGTGCAGGTCAAAAATACCTATCAGAAGACTCAAAATCCTTCCACTTTGTTTGGATCACTTAATTAGGAAAAAGTAAACAAAATAACTTATCCAGACTCTATTCACAAACAATTAGTAATTGCTCTTTTAAAAGGCCTGCAGTGGGCTTCCCTGGTGGCGCAGTAAAAGGCCTGCAGCGTTTTGACATTTCAGTTATACAATCCCAAGTGATTTCAGAGAACAACTAAGTTGGACACTTTTCCATTTAGCTTTCTCTTACTTTACCTTCCTTTAGGGTATAAGCATGAAGCTTATTAAGCTATAGGTTCCATGGAAGTCCATGAGTTGTGTTAGTGTCAGTCACTGGTACTATTGTTTAGTGTCTGTATTTAAGGTACTGAGTCACTCACAGCACATGTCCTGGGAGACCCTGAACCAGACCCAGCTTCTGACACTCTCATCAAATCACAGTTCCCAGCTCAGCCAGCTGGAAGCCTCTGTCTACCTCAGAATCCACATCTGTAGAAATGTACCCATTTTCTTTCCTAAAGAAAACATCCAAACATGCCATTGTGCTGACACATCATTAGAAACAATAGTGTCTTTAAAAGGAAATTAGCCTGATCCGGCAAAGCTGTTGCTAATTTTCTTTTTCTTTTCTCACCTCCACCATCCTCTTCTTTCCTAATTCCTCAAAAGCAATACCTTTCTGGGCAAAAGCATCTACAAAGCAAAAAAAAAACAAGGAAAGGCTCTGGTTGAGAAACTCCAGGCTTGAAGTTCAGTGTTCTCCAAAGAGACTCAGGAGACCTACCAAAGTAGCCAGAGTTGCTTAACATTTTATTTTGTTTGTTTAGAATAATTGCAATTACAATGATAATAGTAATCATTATAGCTACAATTTGTTGCTTACTATGTATGAAAACAGTACTAACGTTATTCCTATTTGACAGGTGAAGAAATAGATTAGTAAATTCATCAACCTGCCCAAAGTGAATTCTTAACCAAGTTATATCATCTCACATTTTCTTTTTTTCTCCTGTCCTTTTAATTTTACTTCTTGCCTTATTCTAAAAAGAGAGTTTGAAGTAGAGATGTTAGTAGAGATGGTAGTAGAGATGGTAGTAGAGATGAAGTAGAGATGTTGAAGTAGAGATGGTACACTACAGTGTACCAGTAGCAAATTATTAATTGAAGTAGTATTTTCCCTGTCTATCCATCATAAACACATACAAGAATATTATTAATAGTTTTAAATGATCATTATCGGATTGTTGGGTTTGAATAAATTGTAGCAAGAAAAACGGTGGGGCGGGGGGCGGTGACTATTAGACGTGAGCTCTAGTCTTAGCTCTGTCACTTCTTTCCTCATTGCCTGACCTTGGGAGAGCCATGTGACCTATCTGAGCCTCAATTTTGTTATCAGTAAAATGGAAATAGCATCTATCCTGACTACATTATAGGGGTAAGTAGAATATATTACAGACTCTAAAGTGCCACACTGGTGTCAGGTAGACTTATCACTACATGTACAGTCCTAGATGCTGGGAAATTGCAAGCAGTCTTGCTTCTACCTTGGAAGGGTTAGCAGTTCATTGTGGCAGACTGAAAATGGGGCATATTCTAAGTGAGGCATGCTCAGGATTCAGCCTATCAAACAGTGTGAGCATGGCATGGGGACTGTGATTTCCCATGGTTGAAGTGGCACACTCTCAACTCGCTGAGGGGGCGTGGTCATAATGAGCCCTGGGGATAGGAATGATGCCTCTTTCAGCTTGTATCCCCAGCACATGGCATGGTGCTTGACACACAGCAGGTGCTCAGCAGGCACAGTTAAATTAAACAAAGTAGACAAATGAAATCTGATCGAAGATCCAGAGGTGAAAATTAACTTTCTTCCCAGACTCACGAGTGGAGAGCCTGCTCATTCAGCTCCCATAGAAATTGGCAGCTCAGCAGAGTCTCAAAGATTTGGGATTTTAATCCTGACCACTCTGTTGCCTTTCTCTCCAATTTGGGCCAGCTCCATGCCAGAACAAGTCTGATATTTAAGCCTAAGCAAATAACGAAATAGAGAAAGCAACTGTGACAACACAGTTCCTAATAGATGTAACAGTGAGGCAGAAAGGGGAGCAGAGTGGCTTTAAGCTGTGGAAGAAAAAGAAAAAGTGATTGCGAGAAATCCTGGGAAACTGTCAAACCCACAGTTTCTACGGGCACCAGAGTCCTCCTTGTGAAAATAATGACAAGTGACACCCGAGCTGCCTTTTTATGGCTTTCTATACAAAAGGCATTTGTGCCTCTGAGCACAAAGGTTGGAAACACAGAGCTAGCAGTGCCAAGGAAGGCAGGTTAGGATGTCATGGAAGGCCAGCCTGGAGGCCAAGTCCAGAAGCAAGAGGGCTCTGGTGTGTAGCTTCTCAGAATGATTTAGGGTGGGGTTGTGCCCATCCAGTTTCTTGAAGGGGGTCATCTCTACCCCACAAAGACACCCCGGGGTTTGAAAACTTCATGCCACCCCTAAAGTACCCTCTGAATGGACCAGGAAGTGTTTCAGATGAGTTGATCCTTGAACAGTCCTCTGGACCCCCAGGACAAGATCAGCCTTTATCCAATGCATGTTCTCTTTCCAGACTGAACTTGGGTGAGTCATGGCATAGATGAGGTGGGGGGTGGGGGTGGGAGGAGAGGTGAAAGGGCTATTCATGTCTGATAAAGCATTTATCTCTTGTTCAGCACTTGGTTAGACTCCAGAAAATGCTACCCAGGATGGAGAGTCTCTGCCAAGGCCATGCCCCATGTTCAGCATCTCTGAGACACAGGAAAATCGAAACAGAAAGCAGAAAAGCAGAGAAAACAAACTCCTATTCTCTCCTTGGAATGTAATGATTCTACAGCATTTGTAGCCTAGGGGTGGACAGCTCTCTATTGAGTAAACCATATGCTTCACGTATGAATGTAATCTAGATTCATATTCAGAGCAAAGCTATCACTCAGCTTGAAATCATTTCAATAAATTCATTTGGTCAGTGCACAAGTATCATCAAGAGGATGATTTATCCTTTCTTACTCACAGAGAGCCTAAAACACCTTCTACCAACCTCTTTCACCCTACGAGACAGGTCCTATTATCCTCCCTCATTTTAATGAACTGAGGTTTAGTGAGATTAAGTAATACGACTAGCGGATTTGAATTAGGAACCATGGGATTCAAGAGCACACTCTCCTAAGAACTCTACAGCACAGCTGTCGAAGCCTGAGAAACTTGACTTACACATTTTCCGAATGTGGAAACTGAGACTCAGGGATTGCCTAAGTTGACAACTGAGGTACATGCATTCAACCATATCTTTCTCACTCCTGAACCTATACTCTTTCCATGGCATGCGGCTGCATTACCAAGCTTCAAGATAGAAATAAGGACTTCTTAAGCTGCCTTATTTTTTTTAACATCTTTATTGGAGTATAATTGCTTTACAATGGTGTGTTAGTTTCTGCTTTATAACAAAGTGAATCAGCTATACATATACATATATCCCCATATCTCCTCCCTCTTGAGTCTTCCTCCCTCCCACCCTCCCTATCCCACCCCTCTAGGTGGTCACAAAGCACTGAACTGATCTCCCTGTGCTATGCGGCTGCTTCCCGCTAGCTATCTATTTTACATTTGGTAGTGTGTATATGTCCATGCCACTCTCTCACTTTGTGCCAGCTTACCCTTACAGCAGCCAATATAATTTGAATAGGAATATGCAAATTAAGCACTCCTGTTATGTAAATACCCTCCTTTGCTTTTCTTAACAGTTTCATACACAGCTGGCTGTTGCCCTTGAGGTTAAGAGCAGTGCTATAAACTGAATGCTTGTTTCTCATCTCCGCAAATTTCAAATATTCACCCACGACAAGGGTGTGTGTGTGGGTTCTGGGGATTAACGCTCTTTCCTAAGACAGACTTTAGTGGTCTTTTTTGCCAGACGGTCAGAAAAAAAAATCATCTGGCAATTTCTCTCCCATCTCTCTTTCTAATAACTTCAGAGCCATTGTAAGCTGCCTGGTATGTGAAGAGTGAATGGCTTCTATCACAGGGAGACATGACCTTGGCAAACAAATTGGAAAGGCAGATTAAAAAAAAGGCAGATACTTTCTCATTTCCACCACTAAGCTCACTCCAAATAGTAGATTTTCACCCTGAAGCCATAGTCCTTGGAAGTGGTAGCAAACATTAAGTCTGGGTCAATAACTCCCTATAAATATCAATAGAGGCATTCCTTCAGTCAAGAAAAATTTTGCACTATCACCATTGGGTAGTGTATCTCTTCTGTACATCATTAAGCAGAAAGGAGATAATTGTGAGGAAAAGAGGAGGAGGGAGCCCTGCAGAGAAAATGAGATATGTTTCACGTAGCTATATGTCTCCATCCCAGTAAAATATTATTAACATAGAACTAGGTTCCATCATGGAGGAGATAGTTTCTTCTCATTTCTGGTGTGATTAACGTGGCTGCCCACATGAGGGCTGTTATGGGCTGAATTATGTCCCTCCGAAAAAGATATGTTCAAGTCCTAACACAACTTTGAAGTACCTCAGAGTGTGCCCTATTTGGAAATAGAGTCATTGCAGGTGTAATTAGTCAAGATAAGATTATACTTGGTTAGGGTGGGCCCTTATTTCAATATGACTGATGTCCTTATAAAAAGATATGAAGAGACACACAGGGAGAATGCCATGTGATGATAACGGCAGGTATTGGAATCAGGCAGCTGCAAGCCCCAAAATGCAAAAGATGCCAGCCAAGGACCAGAAGCTAGGAAGAGGCAAGAAAGGATTCTCCTATAGGTTTCAGAGGGAACATGAACTTACCCACAACTTGATTTCAGAATCCTAGCCTCCAGAACTGTGAAGACTATACATTTCTGTTTTAAGCCGCCCAGTTCATGGTACTTTGTTATGGTAGCTCTAGGAAACCAATACAAGGGTCTTTGGGTTCAGTCAAAGGCAATGAATTTAGCCCAACAGTTCTGTGGTTTCTAGAGGCTATAGCTCTCATTTTAATGACAAATGCCCAATATATATTATAGCCACAATGGAAGCCTTGAAGCAGTGTAACAGGGAAGAGCCAAATCTGACTACTTGTTGGAACTGTTTCTTTTACTTTTAACCCTTGCTTCCCACTGCTTTTGTTCACTAAAAGGATACTGTCTATACGTAACGGCCTGCCATGGGGAACCCTGTCTCTCTGCCTGAATGTTAAACCAAAGTGCCTTTGTTCAGGGAAACATCCGGACCCTGTCCACCCCGTGGATGGCTGCAAGAAAGAAGAAATTAACACATCCCCTCCCTGAGGCTGGCCATTCCAGGGGATATTTACAAAACTTACGGCCTTTTTACTTTACTTCCTCATCTCCTCCCCCTCTGTGCTATAAAAGAAACTGGCATCCAAAGCCCGATAAGATGGTTATTTTGAGACTTCAGTCTGCCATCTTCTCGGTCTGCCGGCTTACCAAATAAAGTCATATTCCTTGCCTCAACACCTCGTCTCCGATTTATTGGCCTGCCGTGCCGGAGCAGAGTGAGCTTGGACTTGGTAACATCAGCATTGTAAAAGGAGGAAGGTTATACAGAGCTGGGTCATCCCCGAGCTTCAACCAGAAATACCCTCTCTCCTTACCTCAACCTTGTCTCTCTCCAAGGACCACAAGAAAACACAGTTCCACATGAGTTAGTCCCTCTATTTATTTTACTAAATCACAATATATCCCAGTTGAAATTCTAAAACTATCAATTCTAGGCTACCTACCAGTTGTCTTTACTCCTGTTCATAATGTTTAACCTTTGAGCTGTCGGTAACAAGCTCTACAAAGGGCTAGGCAGCCCCATCCTGGCTTTTAAGATCATTTTGCATGTGTTTGTTAGTGATCATACCAGGCTTTACTAGAAATTTCAAGGAGGAAGAAGAAGGAGAGATCTATATTGTAGAAATGTAGGGCTTCCCTGGTGGCGCAGTGGTTGAGAATCCGCCTGCCAATGCAGGGGACACGGGTTCGAGCCCTGGTCCGGGAAGATCCCACATGCCGCGGAGCAAAAGCCCATGTGCCACAACTACTGAGCCCGCATGCCACAACTACTGAAGACCGCATGCCTAGAGCCCGTGCTCCACAACAAGAGAAGCCACCGCAATAAGAAGCCTGCGCACTGCAACGAAGAGTAGCCCCGGCTCTCTGCAACTAAAGAAAGCCCGCGCACGGCAACGAAGACCCAACGCAGCCAAAAATAAATAAATAAAATTAAAAAAAAAAAAAGAAATGTAAAGAATCCTAACTGGAATAGTAAGTGCCACCAAGGCATTTCACTGACCTCACCCTGTTACTAGTCCCTCTGAGATTCTGAAGCAACATGAAAAACGCTCCAGTTGACAAGTAGCAAGAACCCCAGAAGAGATGTAAAGCATATGGGGCCAACACAGTCCTCAGATATCCGGAGAAAAATATGCTGTCCTCGTTTTCTTAGGTCAATGTCACAAGTTATGGGACCCACAAGAGAGATGAATGCTGTCCTGGTCTTCTGTAAATCTCTTTAAACTCTGAGATCCTAAGAGCAAATTTTGTTTTGTTTTGCTTTTGTTTTGTTTGTTTTGACTGTTTCAGCTGGCTTTGATTGGAGTTCACATTTTAGCAAATGCAAATGCTGGGCCAGCTGGTCCCTCTAATCTGCAATTTTTCTAACTCTAAACTACCAAACCCATTCTTTGGAGTTTTCTGCTTCTTTTCAGCTGTAAAGGAAAAACCTCAGTCCAGTCTACCTCCCGTGTCTTTCTCTTTTACTTGCACACAGAACACTTCACTTCTGACACCTCTGGTCACCAAATATGTGGAGGTTTTCCCCACACCAAACATTCTTCATGACACCAGCTGGGTGTCCTACAATTTAACTCAATTCTAACACTACCTACCTGGAGATATTGTAAGATCCCACAGGTTAAGGGCTCAGTCCCACAAGACTGCTCTTCACTTGAGATGCCAATCGCAAGTGACAGATTTCCAGGTGGCCCACAACTTCTATCCAACTTGGCTACAAATCAGAGGTTCCCATAACCCCCTTCTTGGGATTGATTAATTTGCTACAGTGGCTCACAGAAATCAGGGAAACACTTACTTAAGTTTATCAGTTTGTTAAGGAATATGATAAAGAATACAGATGAACAGTCAGATGAAGAGGTGCACAGGGAAAGGTCTGGGAGAGTCCTGCGCACAGCAGCTTTTGTCTCCGTGGAGTTGGGGATGTATTTGCCACCCCGGAAGCTCTCCAAACTCCACAGTTTTGGGATTTTTATGGAGGCGTTGTCACAGAGGCACGGTCCATCATCAACTCCATTTTCAGGCTTTCTCCCTTCTCAAGAGAATGGGGGGTAGGGCTGAAAATTCCAAGCTTCCAATCATAGCTTTGTTCTTCTGGTAACCAGCCTTCATCCATGAGCCCAGCAAGAGTCACCTCATTAGAACAAAAGACACTCCTATCACCCAGGAAATTACAAAGGTTTCAGGAGCCCTATGTCAGGAACTGGGGTCAAAGACCAAATATTAGAACAAAAGATTCTCCTAGTGTTCTTATCACTTAGGCAATTACAAGGGTTTCAGGAGTTCTGTGCCAGGAACCAGAGACAGGGACCAATGTATTTTCTATTATCTCACATTAGCTAAAGTCATTTCTTGGCAAGGTCTCCCTGATATCATTCACCCCAGAAGTGAAGTGTTTAACACTGACCCACACATTTTATGGCATCATCAAAGCCATCCTTCATACTCCATTGACCTCAGCTTTCATTTAAAGTGAGTTCAGTTAGATAAATATTCCAAAGCTTAGACTCATATAGAGAGATGAGACATTAAGTTATTTTTTATTTGGAAAGCTTTTTATTAATAGGACACAGCCCTCTTTTCATTTCCCTAAACTGTTACTGTTTGCATTCTTTAAGGCCCCTCATTTGTCCTTAAAGTGGGGCATTTTTTATGATAGCTTTTATATTAATGTTTACACTATTGATTAATCAATTCAACTATGTGCCAGATACTGTTCTAGATGATATGGATATAGTAGTGAATAAAGCAGAGAAGTCCCTGGGGTTTACAGAATTTATAAGCCAAGACAAATTGTTATAAATTGTTAAATCTAATACAATGGTAAACCACCATCTTGGCTATACTTTAGAATCCCCTGGAAAGCGTTAAAAAATTCCAATGCCAGGACTTCTGGTACCAGATATTATACAGTAGCTTAAATTAGAGTAATCCTTCCATAAAAAATAACTTTAAAAGCTAAACAAAGTACACAAAACAACTATGTGAAGTCATTGGAGAGCAACCAACTCTGGTAGGACTTAAGGGACTATGATTCCTGAGAGAAGGGAAGCACAGTTTCATAGTCACACTGGCTTTTTTCCCTTGAAAGGCAATCTCAGAGTGGTGAGAACTGCAGAAGCAAACCTAAAAGTCTTGTGCAATTTCCCCTCAAAGTATTGGATAACTGCTAAGCTGTGTATGTACGGGGCAAGAGTCCAAGAAACTCAGTAAAAAGCAACAGATGGAGGTTAAATTGCTGACAGAGACTTGAGCAGTCACATGGTGCTGGACAGATGGATGTTGGAGCTCCTCACCAAGGTGCTGAGCCCTAGGTAAATACCTTAGAGTTTCATAAACCACAGAAGGGCTACCCTAGGAGTAAGGGGTATATACAGAGGTGAGGGCTAAACTGAAATAGACCAGTCCTAACAAAGTCTAAAACCAGCCCTTGACAGGATTGCTCTGATCGTCTGGCTCTGTATATGTTGGGCAGAAGATATGTTAACCCTCTCTGGAGGAGGATGACACCATCCAGAGACTATAATTTTTAATATAGAATGTCTGACACTTAATAAAGAAAAGCAAATTATTAAAAATCAAAAGAAAATAAAAACATACTGAGTATTTTCACTGCCCTAAAAATCCTCTGTGCTCTGCCTATTCATCCCTCCCTCTCTCCTCTGAAACCCCTGTCAACCACTGATCTTTTTACTGTCTCCATAGTTTTGCCTTTTCCAGAATGGCATATATACTTGGAGTCATACAATATGTAGCCCACATTTGTCCAAACCCATTAAATGTACAACACCAAGAGTGAACAGTAATGTCAACTATGGACTTTGGGTGATTATGACGTGTCAATGTACGTTCATCAACTGTAATGAGAGTACCGTTCTGGTGGGGGATGCTGATGATGAGATAGTTGTGCATGTTGGGTGGGGCAGGGCATATATGGAAAATTTCTGCACCTTCCCTTCGATTTTGCTGTGATCCTTAAGCTGCTTTATAAAAATAAAGTCTCAATTAAAAATAAATTCAAAATTTAAAAAAAAGAAAAAATTAAAACATACCTACAGGTGGTTCAGTTACTTTAAAGTACCTATCTAATATCTCTAACATCTATGATTAATGTGTTCAAGAAATAAAAGATACAGAAGAATCAAATAGAAATTCTAGAACTGAAAGATACTCTAAGTGAAATTAAAAATTAAGAACATGGATTTAATGCCAGTTAGACACAAGTGAACGGAGTATTAATGAACTGAAAGATGGAGCAGTATAAAACATCAAGACTAAAATTCAGAAAAACTACCTGATGCTGACTGACATCAACATTTTTGGGAGTGGGACACAGGCATCACTATGTACTTTCAGGCCTCAATTGTGAATCCATTGTGCAGCCTGTTGAGAATCCCCGCACAAGAGCTTAAACAGGAGGGTGATATGCTTTGGACTTATGTTTTTAAATGACCAGAGATCCCGTGAGGAAAATGAATTGAAGGAGATAGTGCAGAAGCAGGGACATCACGTAGGGTGATTTCGCCCTCAATTGATGTAGCAGCTTTCTAGTGGTAGAGGGCATATCTCAGGGCATACTTCATGGTACAAAATAGGATCCAAGGTAAACAAGAGCGACATAATATAGAACTTCCTGATGGATCAATGGAAGGTGGGGATGAAAGAAGAGGACAACTTATAAAACTAAGTGATTCTCATCCAGGGGCAATTTTGCCTCGCAGGGACATAGGGCAAAATCTGTAAACTTGTTGATCAATCTGTACAGTGCATCAGACAGCCCTGACAACATAAATCCAAAATGTCAACAGGGCTGCTGTGGAGAAACCCTGGTTTAACTTCTTAAAAAGGTATGCCTTGCCCTCATAAACTAGCTCTTCCCTTTTGTGTGTCTGTGTTTTCAACTAACTGTAAAATTCTAGAGAGCAGAGACCGTATCTTTTACTTTTTTATCTTCACCTGCTGTACCTCATACATTAAAAAAAAAATAGGCTTTGTTTTTTAGAGTAGTTTTATGATTACAGAAAAATTGAGTGAAAGTACAAAGAGTTCCCATATACCTCCTCTTCCGTGCACATGAAGTTTCTCTTGTTATTAACATCTTGTATTAGTGATACATTTGTTACAACTGATGAATATTACCACATTATTATTAACTGAAGTCCACAGTTGTATTAAATTTTTTATACAAATAATACTTCTCAATAAATAGTTACTGACTAATCTAATCATTTGTCAAGGAACATGACAATAAAAAAAAGAGGAAGAAGGGAACTATCAATTATTGAGCACCTATTCGATACCAAGTACTATGTAAGTCCATATAGGTATATAAAACTCGTATGTATCTATATGTAATATTATTATATAGAACCATGTCAATAACTGTGAGTTGGGTATTATAATCTCAGTTTTAAAGATGAGAAAATTTAGGCTCAGGAATTTTACATTATTTGCACAAAGTCACACAGCCTAGTAAGTGGAGAAGTTGGAACAAAACTTCTCCCATATTCAGGGCCCATATTCCTATAATTACAACAAATACCCTTTTCCCCTCCTTTTTTTTTTTTTTTTTCACATTTCCGGTTTTAAAATGTCTTCCCCTGCTTCTGGTGTACAGCCCCAAGGAGTGAATAGTCCCACAAGTCCTTTTCCAGCCTCAACTCTCAACTCCACCACTGGAGGTCCATGTGGTTCCAGTCTGTGCCAAGTGGCTACTCCACCCCCTGATACTTTTAAGCCAGGCTAACACACCCACACGATCCGTAAAACCAAGTTGCAAATGCTAACAGTCTCTGGGCTCCCACTCTCACCTCCCTTTTGATGCCGCCTAATTGAGCTCACTCTCATCAGTCCACTTCTGAACTCTTGGCTCTCTCTGTACTTGCCCTGCACCCCGGATTAGGGCTGTTACTGGCATTTCCATGGAGGCTTTCTCCTCTGGCTCCCTGGCGTTTTCTGGCTTAGTCTGAATTTTCTACCTTGGTATCTCTCCTTGTCTCGGATGTGTCAGGGAAACACACATTTACTTCCTCTCAGACCTAAATCTGGTCTCGAATCTCAGTCCAGGGCAAGCTTTGACTCTCAGAATGTTATGGATGTTAAGGTTGGATGGAGCTGACTTAGATGAAGTGTGGACGGAGGCTCTAGACCAGAAATAGTTTGTAAACATTCTTTCTGCCCTCAGCCTCAGGAGCCTCAGGAGATGCTTGGAATTTAGAAACAGCCCACACCAGAGCACCAGAGCTCCAATGCGAACAACCTGCCGGGGCAGCCCCATATTCCCACCCACCTCATTCACTTCTTTGTTTTTGTACGTATTTTTCTTCTCCCTGTAAATTATAAATTCCCATGGGAGTAAGAATCATTTTCAATCCTACCATAGTTTCCTTTTCTTAAAATTCCGAGATCTGTATAAATATGTTAAGCTTCTATAAGGCTCATTGTTCTCGTCTGCTTCTTTTGAATGATACTGAAAAAACCCCAATTCTTTGCCTCTACAGTGACATCACTTCACTGTAAATGGATTCGCCACCATCGTCAAAAGCACTATTGAGGGCTTCCCTGGTGGCGCAGTGGTTGAGAATCTGCCTGCCAATGCAGGGGACACGGGTTCGATCCCTGGTCTAGGAAGATCCCACATGCCATGGAGCAACTAGGCCCGTGAGCCACAACTACTGAGCCTGCGCGTCTGGAGCCTGTGCTCTGCAGCAAGAGAGGCCGCGATAGCGAGAGGCCCGCGCACCGCGATGAAGAGTGGCCCCCGCTTGCCACAACTAGAGAAAGCCCTCGCACAGAAACGAAGACCCAACACAGCAAAAATAAATAAATTAAAAAAAAAAAAAAGCACTATTGAATACACTACAGCAACTTCAGCATAGGGTCCCAGGGATGGATCTTGTTTTCCTTCCCCTTCCTAAGCTTCTCTCTTGTCCTTTTAGTAAACGCTGGGAGAACTGAAATTTATCTAACAAAAATTCTTCTCATCAATTATAGCTATTGCTTTGGTGTCATCTCAACAGAGCCAGCAGTCCTTTGGGTTCTCCTTCATTCCTTCTCTCCTTCCCTTTCTCTTCCCATGACTACCCTTCCTCCAGCTTTCTTTCCCTTCCTACTTGTCCTGTAGTGCTGGGGATATTCCCTTATAGGGGATTGGTTTCAGGAGAATGGTGAAAAAACTGCAATGCTCAGGAGAATCTTGAATCTTAAGTTTCCATTTCTTCTAGACATTTTGCTTCTTCCTCTCCTGAGTCAGTCTGGTCATTTTGTGCTATTTCTGGCAGCTCATATGCTTGGGGAAAAAAATGCAAAAGGAAGGAGGGAAAACAGAATTTTCTGTTTGTGAAATAGGATAAGGAGGCAAAATCTGGTTAGTTAAGCTGCTGAATAAAACACCAGATCCTGGATGGAACATGTTAAAAAACATGTTCTCTTTTAAAAAAAAATATTGTTAAATATACCAGACATAAAGTTTATAAAACATAATATATAATTTAAAAAGTAATGTGCAACCACAAAGGGTATTTCTCTCCTTAAATGATGCTCAGGCTGAAAACTTTACAGTCATCCTTGACTCTTTTCTCACACCCACATCCAATCAATCAGCAAATCCAGTTAACTCTACTTTCAAAAGCAGAGAAACGGACCCCTTTTCTCTACCTCAGCTGTGCCGTCAAGATTCAAGCCTCTATCACCTCTCGCCTGATTATTCCAAGAGAAGATCTCCCTGCTTCACCCTTGGCACTCTCTACAATCTACTCTTAACACTACAGCCAGAATGATTCTTTTAAATGACTAAGTCAGAGCCTGCTGTTCTTCAGTTCAAAAACCTGCAATGGCCTCCCATGAGACCTAGCACGGGAGTTAGCAAACCACAGCCTATAAATCAAATCCAGTCACCATCTATTTTTGTAAAGTTTTACTGGAATACAAAAACAACCATGTCCACTCATTACATATTGTCTGTGCTACTTTCATGTTACAACAGCAGAGTTGAGTGTTTGCAACTGAGACCCTATGGCCCATAAAGCTTAAAATATTTACTATCTGGTCCTTTACAGAAGAAGTTTGCCAATCTCTGACCTAGCATCTAATAAAGCCCTATAAAGCCCTGCTGACACGTCTCTGACCATATTGCCTATTCTGTTTCAGCTGCAGTGCCCTCCCCATGTCTTCCTGAAGACATCAGACATATTGCCGTAGTAAGTCCATTGCGCTGGCTAGTCCCTCTGCCTAAAATGTTACTCACCCAGAAAGCCATGTGGCCTACTCTCTCATGCCCTTCAAATCTTGGCTCAAATGTCACCTCAATGAAGCCTCATCTCATTTAATTCTGCAAACCATACGCTCACTCTGCTCTGTCTTAAACTCCCTCACCTTCTTATTTTTTCCATAGAATTTATCACCTTCTAAAACAATAATAATTTGATAATTTATTTCATTCATTTTTTTGTCTTTTCTTGTAGAATATGTTCTCCATAAAGGGCTCTTGTACTCCTACGTGCTTATAGCAGTACCTAGCACATAGCAGGCATTTAGGAAATATTGGTTTAATGAAATGATACTGAAGTAATATAGAACATTACCATGTCTTTGAATCCCTCTTTGTGTCCTTCTATAATCATACCCCTAACCCACCCTCCTCCCATGTAAATACTCTCCGGATAATTTCTTTTTTTTTTAATGGACCAAGTTATTTACTAAGGTTCCTTGTAAGAAGTTTAGAACATTACTTTGTGAGGATAAATTTCATGTGTGAGAGCAAACACAGAGCGGAGGTAGCCCTGGAGCTGAGGAACGGCTTTGATTCTTCGCAGAATTTGTGAGTCCACAGCTTTCTGATCAACCTTGCGCTGCTCTGTAATCTTGTATTTCTCTCTCTCTGTGCCGAAGATCTCACCTTCCTGGTGCCTGGGCTTACGCAGCTTCTTCTTCTTGAAGCGAGCGTCAGTGAGATGTTCTGGGATTTTCACACCACTGATATCAATTTTGGTGGAAGCGGCAATGACAGATTTCTGGTGTGCTCTCCGCAGAGGAACTTGATTGAGGGACAGAGGCCCAGTCACAAGTAGCAAGCCACTGCTCAGCTGCTTCAGGAACATGACCCTCTTGCCTCTGTGGCGCCCAGTGAGGATGATCAGAACAGTCCCAGGAGCGATGCTAGCGCGCGGTTTTCTCACATGCTTACTGAAGGGCTTTCTGCAGTGACTCAACAGCTTTCGAGGCACGTCTTCAGTAGGATACTACCTAGACATTATTTCTTAATCTTTTTTTTTTTTTTTTGCTTTTCTTTATAGTTGGATCGAGGTTTATATATCCCTACAAAATATATTCTGTAAGGTCAGCTTTTTAACTTTATATAAATTGATAAATACTTGTATGTCTCCTTCTGAGACTTCCTTTTTTTTCCCTCAACATTATTTATAACATTCATCCATATTGATGCAAGTAGTTATAATGCACTAATTTTCACTGCTGGATGGCATTCCAGTGTATGAGTACACTCCAATTCATCCATCTTTTCTACAGCACATGTATATTTAGGTTGTTTCAGTTTTCCCCCATAAACTACACTGGCAGAACATTCTTATATACATCTTCTACACAGATGTAAGATTTTTCATAGGGTTCACACTTAGGAATGGAATCACCGGGTAGCAGGGATGTGCATGTTCAACTTTACTGGCTAATGCCAAATTGTTTTCCACAGAATTACACAAATTTATACTTCTACTAGCAGTATAAAAGACGTCTATAGCTCCACATCCTCAGTAACACTTGGATTTGTCGGGCTTAGCTAGTGGTGGTGTACAATGGTAACTCATTGTGGTTTTAATTTCTATTTCTCTGGTCCCTAAGAAATTGAGAATCTTTTCATATGTTTAAGAGCCATGTGTTATCCCTTTTCTGTGAAATACCTGTTTATTATTTTTCCTATTGGGTTGTTTTTCTTTTCCTTACTGAGTCATATGAGCTTTTTCTCAAAAAGCGTTGATTTTCTCAAAGCATTGTATTTGAGGCCAATTGCACTATACAACTTCACGGCGCCTAAGGGGCAAAACTGTCTTGAAGTTTAACAGTACCAATAATGTATGATGATGATCCTGACTCACCAAGAAAAACTTACACAACACTTGTTGACTAATTAAATGAAAGAATAAATAAATACTCAGTAGGGTCTGTTAAAAGGGCGGTCCTGGTTTAAGTTAGGCAAACAAATAACATCTTTGAGGAATATTTTAATTAAATATAGGTAAAATGAAAATAAGGGTGTGTACATAAATTTCTCTGTGGAATTGATCATTTTCTAAAGATGTCCAATAAACGAGGTTGAGTTTCCATACAACAATTGACCTCATAAGCATAATTAGCTAAAGTGTAATACATGCTACATATACTAATCTTTAACTTGTCTTTTTCATTACATTAGAAAGACTTTTTTCTTTTATAGCTCTGGACAGAAAAAATAATGAAAATTGGCATTAATAAGTAATTTGTGAAGTAATACCCAAATTACATTTTTGGTAATTCTGATTTTCAACAATTCCAATAAAAATCTTTTCAAAAAATTAAAAATTTAAAAAAAAAACAAAAAAAAGGTCAAGCAATAATTTTAATAAGAAATTTTAAAAAATCTGATAAATAATATACTAGGATGTAATATACAGTACAGAGAATATAACCAATATTTTATAATAACTTTAAATGGAGTATAATCTGTGAAAATATCAAATTGCTATATTTTATACATGAAACTAATATTGTAAACCAACTGTACTTCAATAAAAAAAGAATTAAAATAAATCTGAAGGCGACTTTTGAACTCATGACTTCAGAGCATATTAGTATTACTTAAAGAAAATTATCTTAACTAAGAAAGATGACTTTCCAGTTTGAAAGGGCCCGCTAACAATAAATGAAAATAGACCTACATTAAAACATGTAACTGTGAAATTTTAAGAGACTAGAGTTAAACAGAACATGTTTAAAGTTTACAGTGATTAAAAAATAAATACATAAAATGAAAAAAAACAGTTCACCTAGAAAGTACTGACAATCAGAAAAGCACCCAATTATAAAAGCAATGGAGTGATGCTTTAAAATTGGGAGAAAAAAATATTTCTGACCTGTATTGGTAATTCTATACCAAATCAAACTACCAATCAAATGTAAGGGTGGAATAAAGACATTTTCAGGTATGCAATATCCAAAAACAAAAGCCATTCTTCCCTTTTTAGAAAACATTACTGGACAATGTGCTTCTACAAAATGAGGGAGTAAAACAAGCAGGAAGAACACACGGAATCCAGGAAATAGAGAACCCATCACCATAGTGAGGGTAAGAGTATCCCAGGAAGATGGTGAAAGGAGATTAAGATCCCAGGAATTTGGTTACATAGCAGGCCTGGAGAGCAACTAGCCCAATTTGGAACAAGAGGATGCAGGACTTCAAGAGAAATGTCTTCCACAAACTGAGAGATTGCCAGATGTGTTCAAATGTAGTGAAAGGACACATACTTTTTATAAGCATTTTGGGATGAACTAGTGCTACTAGGAGGAAAACTAAGCAAACAGGAAATCAATGAAATTATTACCTTTAGGGAAACAAAAAATTTGTGTAAGGAAGGAAATGCAATTGTATGCAATCATATTCATTATCTGACTTAACTGTGAATAACAATGTAAAATTTGAATATCTAACCAACATTTATGATCTATATAAGAAGGATGGACGAGGAGTGGTGTGTGTGTGTGTGTGTGTGTGTGTGTGTGTGTGTGTGTGTGTGTGTGTATCTATGAAAGGAGTGTTAAATCCTTTTTTCCCACAGTGGGAAATCAATGAATAATGATTAAAATTATACAAATAACCAAGAATTGTAGTGTAAGGATGTTATTTAGATACATAGAGGTAAATTCCCAAATAAACAGTTAAGAATGCTAAAAGTGGCTGACTGAAATTCAGAGTGGAGGATGCAGAGGGGATGAACATTTCCATTTTATGATTCATAGTTACTAGTTTTTTAAACTTACGTGTTCATCTTAGATAAAAATAAAAATGTATTCAATATATAAACAAGTAAAATAAAAGAAATATTATGTTATCACCAGTATGAGATATCTCCTTTTAACAGGGGAGTTTCTGGGGCCTGGAAAGAGAAAAGTCCAGGCTTGGAGATAAGATCAGCAGGCAGTGTAAGAGGCTTTTCTCAAGGTTAAACTATTTACTAGAGACACACACACTGCTCAGACCCAATGTGCTGACTCTAGCCCGCTTTAGTTTACACTAAAGTTTTCAGAGTATGATTAAATATTCATCTGTAGAATTTTACTCCTTCTTGATGACACTATATAAACATTAGTGAAAATGGGAATACAGTCTCAGAATTAATATTCCTTGAATACTTACTATATGACATCCACTTAACATACCTTACCCAGTTTTATTTTCACAATAATCTGATGAAGTGGTAGTCATCCCCATTTTACAAATGAGGAAATTAAGGCTTAAGGATAGACTACCTTGCTCAAGGCCACACAGGTAACAAGTTTGGATCTGGGCTTGGAACTCAGATTTGCCTGACTCCAAAGTTTAAGTCCTCTCAGCTTCTCTTCCTTACATGACTATCAGGGGGCACGATGGAGGTGGTAACAATCAAGGATCAGGTCTCTTACATTGCAAATATGTCCAGTGGGGGGTGTGGCACCATCTGGCCTAGGCTTGTGGGTAGATGGTGAGGGTGCCTTGCCCCTGCCTCTTGCGTAGCTCTACAATAGGACTTATCACATCTATCACAGTTAATCATTTGCACATCTGTCTCTCCAGACTGAAGAGCTTCACCACGACAGGTAGTGAGTACCACCCATCTGTGCAGGCTCAGCACCTGCCATAGAGTCAATGCTCAAGAAATGTGTAGTGAACAAACCTGTTAGTTTCAGGCTTAGATATTAAGAGTATTTCATGTTCTTTCTGGACAAACTTGGCTGTATCTAATTCCCCATCCTTAGTAAGTCCTGACGGTTGATGGTTTAATTAGAAAGCATTAGAGGGGCAGTATTAATCAAAATCAATGTTTATAAATCTTTTCTCTGAAGCAGTCATGTTATAATTTTAGTGCATAGTAATCAGCTTCTTTCATTTTTGCCTGAAGTCAGTAGTTTCATAGACCTTCCAATCTGCTCGACCTTCTCAATTTTGAATCACCCAAAGCTAAAAGCTGGAGTGCAGTGTTGATCCCACCCTGCCCTTTCCCTCCACATCTATTCAAGCTTGAAGGCTTACTAATTCCACTTCTTTAACCTTCCCTTCTCTCCATTCCCTCAGCCTTAGCTTAGACACGCATATTTCTCTGGGATCAATGCTGTGTCTTTATTCAATCTCCCTTTCCCCAGGTTATCTCCACTCTAAATGAGGGAGAAGTGTAATGGGAGACTGAAGGAGAGCACTTAGTTCTGACTAGAGGTGACTCATGTGACAGAACCCAGCATAATAGGTGGCACATAATGATTCCCAAAACATATTTGACGATGTTTGTTTGCTTGTTTTGTTGGGGGTTGGATCAAGGAGTTAGTCTGGAGGAGGTGAATTTTAAGCAGCCCTTGAAAGAGAAAATTCCTTTGCTTAGATTTATTTTATACTCTGTGATAAAACAGGGGCCATTTACCAAAGGTTAAATTTTGCTTCTTTGCAAAATGAAACCTGTAACCCCTCACCGAATTAAACTGCCATGACCAATACATTGTATCACGTGCAACAAGTATGCTGTATTTTTCTCTGAAACAAACTTTTTCTCATGCGTAACAGTCATAAACCAGGAAGCAGGGGTGTATTTCAGAAGAAAAGTGACACCCCACAATTCAAAGGAAGTGGCTTCTGTTTAAGGAAGTGAACAGTTAGGGGGAAAGTTTCCATGTGGGAGATTGCCACTTGTCCATGCTTCTTTCCTGTGAAACATCAATTCTTCCTGAGTACAAATATTCTGTCCATCCTTTAAAATAGTCCTCATGGTGTTCTCAGTAAGCCTGGGAGCCACAGATGGACACTGAAACCAAGACATCCTTCTAATTATAACAAAGGAAATGATAATTAGTTCTTTCTCCCGCATTCTCATTCACCTTCCCACCAAAAAATTATCATATAAAGGCTTCTGTATCTGGGAGGCTAAAAGAAGTATGTCTTTGTTTCAATTCATAAAAGGAGAGTGAGGAAGTTAAGAAAGGAAAGTTGAGGTTATGAGCCAGGGTTAGATAAAAGACAAAAATGTGTGGTGCTGTGCTGTGGAGAGTATGGGTATTCCTAGAGCTTGGGGGTGTTCCTGAGCTGTGAGCTGTTAGCCAGGCTTGAATCCGGGCTAGGTTATCTCCTTCCTTCTGAATGTCTCTATACTGATATATATCTGGGGTCCCTGCATGCTCAGAACACAAAGTTATCACCATCAGTAGAATTATACTAGTAGTAGGAGCTGTAGTAATAATTAACATTTACCGAGTGCCCACTCTGTGCCAGGCATGATGATCCTATGAAGTAAGTACAGTTACTACCTGCATTTTGCTGTGAGAAAACTGAAGCTCAGAAAGGATAAGTTACTTGCCCAGGGTCACTGAACAATCAGTAGCAGAGCCAGAAGTTGAATCTTCAGGATATCCATTCCCTGCTCCACATGTCCCTTGAATAAAGTGAGTGGACTTGCTGAAAGTTAAACTTGGAAGGAGAAGTTGCCGCTGTTCCTGAGGACTTGACTCTGACTTTGGAAGAATTCTCAGTTTGGATTTCAAAACAACACGCCTGCTGCCATTCTACTGTCTTACACAAAAACAGGTATCGTTGAATGGAGTAACACTCATGCAGGTGGGGTGAGACTGAGTAGAAGTAGGCTCCAGAAGTAGTATCATATTGGAATTTCTAAGCACTTAACTGTATACTGCACAAGAGAGGGGTGTGACACTGGTCAGATCCTAACATGGTTTTGAGAATGAAAGTGGGCTAATGAGGTAGGAGAGTAGAGGGCAGATACAAAAGTCCAGGGCACCAACGCTGAATGAAGAAACATATCTTTAAGTAATAGAGACAGTTTAACTTTAAAACAGCAGTTCTCCATTTTGGCCTCAAAAGGGAATCAGTTACAGCTCATGCACTTGGGGAGCTATAAAAATGAAGATGCCTGGATCCAGTGGTGTGCTGAAGACAGTGTGTGCTGGCTCACAGGCCGAATGTTAGCACTTCTTTCCAACTCCATGTTCCATGGCATTATGTTTGTGGCTTGAAATGATGGGAGTATTTACATCATGGAAACTGGCAAATACTACAAATCAGGGAGAGCTGTTTGCTAGCACTTACCAGCAGCCATTGCCTGGATCTACCCTCAAAGATTCTGATCTAATTGGCCTGGGGTACAGTCTGGGTATCAGGATTTTAAAAACTAAAACTATGTACAAACATACAACGAAGTACAACTGCTCTGGTCTAAAGCCCAGTACTCAAAGTACAGATTTCAGCGCAGGCATCATCTGGGAACTTGTTAGAAATGCAGAACCTCTCCCACCCTACCACCCCTGGACTATTAAATCAGAATCTGTACTTTAACAGCATACGCATATTAAGAGTATGAGAAGGTCTAAAACATGTGTAACAGGCAGGCGTTTATGGTCCACTGACCTAATCATACAAAAATGAAAAGAGAGAAGTAGGGGGCAGCAAGAAGGAGAGAAAGGCACACTGGTGAGTACAAAGAGGCACAGCCAGCCCACAGGAAAGATGCATTTGGCAACTATCTGCAAGGCTGGGCTGAGATCCTAGGTTTTATTTCTCTGTTCTTATTATCTACAAGTGTACCACTCATGTGACTTTTTACAATATTCTTTGTCAGTCATCATCTTGGAAGAACTGTGAAAAGAGGCAAAAGAAAAGTATGTAGTTTAGTTAACCAGTACTACAATATATTTCATAGGAGCACCTTTTTAAAGCATTCCTACTAAGCTAATAAAATCTGATAGGACTGAAGTCCCAATAGATAAAGCTTCAAGGTTAAGGCTGGGTGTGATGGTGATGAAGAATGACTTCACATTGTCTTCACATAGGTTCTAGAGCTCAGATGTTTTTAGCAAGTATCATTTCACACTCAATCAATATTTCTTATTTGGTTTCAGACAGCTGGGCTCTGCTAATGTTGAGCTAATGAAAGCCTAACATGACAGAAGACCTCACTGTAACTTTCTGGGTCTCCCTCATAAGCAGTTTAGTATCAAGATCAAGAAGGTTTTCTTCAGTGAAAAGGTTTAGAAATGCTTCAACTTATATCCAATGAAATGTTGAAAACTCAATGTTAAAAAGAAGGATAGAGGGCTTCCCTGGTGGCGCAGTGGTTGAGAGTCCGCCTGCCGATGGAGGGGACATGGGTTCATGTCCCGGTCCGGGAAGATCCCACATGCCACGGAGCAGCTAGGCCCGTGAGCCATGGCCTCTGAGCCTGCGCGTCCGGAGCCTGTGCTCAGCAGAGGGAGAGGCCACAATAGTGAGAGGCCCCCGTACCGCAAAACAAAACAAAACAAAACAAAACAAATGATAGAATCATAAGTCTGGGAGAGACCTTAGAATTCCAACCTGAATCATCACTGAATCACCAAAAGGTTTTCCTCAAGGAACATGCAAATAATTTCCTGATTCTTTTGTCATCTTTCACAGGATGCCAGACAGGGAAGTCTTCATCATTTATTCACACAACAAAACTTTATTGAGGACATGCTATGTGCAGGCACCTGGATATGTGGAATCCAAAGATGAATGAGATATGTCTCACTTTTACTGTTCATGGATGATTTAAAGAACATACTGCTGCAACCATCTACTTCCTGAACTGCCTTAGTAGGCCCACCAAAACTCTCAAGACAGAATCAGAAATCTGAAACTATTTCTTACTGGGAAAAGACTGTGTGATTGGACCAGAATTTCTAGTGGCTGCTTAGTTAAAGAATTGTATCATGTTAGTAGAAGAGAAAAAATATTTTCAACAAAGTGGAATGAATGAATACATGAAGATATAATGACTCTGAACTATTTCAACAGAAACATTTTTAATTGGTTGGCCAAGTGTGGCACTATTGACCTCTTAATCTGTATGTTGGCATTTTCTGATTGGAAAATATAATTCCACTTGCCTGACTTTTTTATCCTGAGACAAATACTTCTTCGCATGAAACAGCTTACAGGACGACCAGAGGTATGTGATGGACAGGAATCCATATGTGCAAGTTCTATGTGCAAGTTCTTCTACCAGACAGGATTGGAGGCAAAAGAGTAAACCAACCAGCAAACAAGCAGGTTCGTATTTCCAACATGAAAAAATAAGTAACATTCTAGTTTCTCACTGTAGTCCTATCAGATGAGTGGCATTTAGAAGTCAGCAGCTTTCTACATGAACACATTGCAAACGCTGCATTGATCTGTGCCATCAGCTATTTGACTTGAGAACATGCCCTTAAAAGTTAAAAAGAGGGCTTCCCTGGTGGCGCAGTGGTTGAGAGTCCGCCTGCCGATGTAGGGGACGCGGGTTTGTGCCCCGGTCCGGGAAGATCCCACATGCCACGGAGCGGCTGGGCCCGTGGGCCATGGCCACTGAGCCTGCGCATCTGGAGCCTGTGCTCCACAACGGGAGAGGCCACAACAGTGAGAGGCCCGCGTACCGCAAAAGAAAAAAAAAAAAGTTAAAAACACATCAGTCCTCTAAGAGTTTTCTATTTGTTTGCTCTCTATAAAGTCCATAATTGTTTTCTCCCTCTAGTGACCTCAACCACGCTTCTTGGGTCATTTAAGAAGTTAAAGTCTGAGCTCCCTTTGTTAAAAATTGGAAAGTCGGCATTCTTAGGAAGACAAAAATGAGTGGGCCAACTAGCTCCCTCTTCTTATTTGCACAATTCAGCAATAAAAACAAAAGAAAATCACACATTTTTTTTTCATATGTAACCTCATATGAAAAAAGACTGTAGATTCCTAAGCTGTTGGCAACAAAATGTGAAACTGTCTGTGAGCCAGTCCACACGTACCTCGCCTGAATCATGTCAAATCATATTCTTCTCCCCTGGGAGCAGAGGCCCTAATTGGCCTGAAGTCTGGCTTGGCAAGAAGAGTGGACTTGTCAGTAGACTCCAGCTGTCTGATAAGCAGATGACAAGATAAAACATTCCTTTCACTAGAGTCCTTCACTAACTAGCACAGGGTCGAAAATCAAAGGCCCCATCGAACTGGGCTCTGTATCTGTGCAATCTTGATAGAAGGCAATAAGGAGAAATATTCTTCACTTTTAGCAAATCTGTGATGTAAACGTCTAATTCTTTTTGCTTACAACCACGATGAGTTATAGACATGTTGAATAATAAAGTATCTCAAAGTGCTTGAAACTTTCATCTCGAAATTGAGAACACTGATTTGTTTTTTCCTTAGAGGTATATACAGAAACAGTCAGAAATGAGATTAATTCACTGATAGTGAATTATTATTACCAAGCTGTTACTATTTTTTTACTAAGTTTTACATTCTGCAAGGCATGCTTGCATCCATTAACTCTCTTAATTTTCACAAACCTGTCAAGTCTGTGGCAGTGGGACATAGGTAATGGATTTGTTTGAACTCTGCTACGGAACTGACCAGATGAGTGACCTGGGACAAGACACTTAACTGGGCCAAGGCTTTATCTTTATCTTTATCATGACATGTGGGTTAATAAAATTTACCTCACAGGAATGCTGTGCGGACTCAAGGAGATAATCTTTGCTAAGCTACCTTGTGAGTATTAAATAAGACAATTACATAAAGCTCTCAGCACAGTGCCTGTCATAGGGCGCACGCTCATTAAATGGTAATTCTTCTTCTTATTAGACTGGGTAGGGTAGATGACTACATTCGGAAGGTTAAATGAATGCCCAAGGGCACATAATCAGTTGTTCCAAGCACCAGGGACTAGAC
Source organism: Orcinus orca (assembly GCF_937001465.1). Classification (NCBI taxonomy): domain Eukaryota; kingdom Metazoa; phylum Chordata; class Mammalia; order Artiodactyla; family Delphinidae; genus Orcinus; species Orcinus orca. The sequence continues at coordinate 136,993,747 of NC_064559.1, read as the reverse complement.
CCTAGGCTTTCTGCCTCTTATCCCTGTATACTTCATCTGTGCACATGGATTTTTTTCTCCATGCAAATGGTACTATATTAGATATAGCAAGGGATGAATACATATGTTAAAGAACACAGTCCAGACTTCTACTTCAAGGCAAGATGAAGTCACAGGTATTAGATTACTCACCTGTCTGAAACAACCAGAAATCCAACAGAATGCATAGAACAAAGATTTCAAGACACAGGTATCAGCAATGAAGAATAGTGGTCTCTGACAGATGGGAAGAAAAAAAAGGTGAGCCCTACAATTATTCCAGCTTTAAACTCTGAGAGTTACCAGGGTGTGATACAGGGAGGGAAAGGAGATACAGGGAGGAAAGGGTGCCAGGAGGCACCCAAAGGACATCCTGAGTTAAGGAGATGTAGCTAAGAGCCAGGGGCGATCAAGGCAGTGAGAATTCATAGGACAAAGTACTATAGAGGAGACAGCTGTACAGATAGAAACTAGAGATCTGCAGAGGTTTCCCCTTGAGTATTCAGTGGAATACTTATCAGTGCATGTGTGTAAAGAAATCGATAACAGAAAGATATCCGGAAAATCCCCCAAATATCTGGAAACTAAATAACATACTTCAAAATAACGTATGGGTTAAATAACTCAAAAAAGACATTAGAAAATATTCTGAACTGAATGAAAATGGAAACACAACATATCAGAATTTGTAGGATGCTGTTAAAGCAGTACTAAGGGAGAAATTTACAGTATTAAATGTTTATATTAGAAAAGAAGAAAAGTCTCAAATCAATGACCTCAGCTTCTACCTAAGTAACTAGAAAAAGCAGCACAAATTAAACCCAAGATAATTGTAGAAGAAAGAAACTAATAAAGAGCAGTACAGAAATCAATAAAATAGAGAATAGAGAAAAATCAATTAAACAAAGCATTGGTTCTTTGAGAAGATCTATAAAATGTATAAACCTATATAGCTAGATTGATCAGGGAAAAAAGAAAGACACGATTACCAACCTCAAGGAGTAGAGAGGTATCATCACTATAGATTCAACAGATGTTAAAAGAGTATAATAAGGGAATGTTATGACAACTTTATGCCAATAAATCTACCAACTTAGGTGAAATGGATAAGTTTCTTCAAAGACATGAAACTACCAAAACTTACTCAAGAAAAAACAGATAACTTGATTAGCCCTATACTTATTTAATAAGTTGACTGTGTTAAAAACCTCCCCACAAAATAATCACCGAGCCCAGATGACTTCACTAGTAAATTCTGCCAAACATTTAGGGAAGAAATAATACCAATTCTGCACAAAGTCTTCCATAAAATTGTCATAGCATTACCCTGATACAAAAAGGAGACAAAGACATTATAAGAAAACTAAATGAACAACAAAAAAAATTAGCAAACTGAATCCAATAATATATAAAAAGGAAAACACAAATTTCCTAGGAATCCAAGTCTGGTTTAACATTAAAAGCAATGTAGATTATCATATTAACCAAGTAAAAAGGAAAAACTATATAATAATCTCAACAGTTGGTTAAAAAGCATTTTACAAAATCAAACATCAATTATTGGCCAAAACTCTCAGAAATCTAGGAATATAGGTTACTTCTTAACTGGATAAAGGACATCTACAAAAAACAAAGCTGTAAGTAAAAACCTACTACAGCAAACAGACAAAAGCAAAGCTGTTTTGACTAGGGAAAAGTTCAACCTCCCACCCCCAGCCTCCCATCATGCGGAGCCAAGAGAACTGCCACTAAACTCTGAGTGTCCAGGGGCCATGATTTGAAAATTATCCCTGTAGGCCATTGGGAACCATGGAACCAAGTCATCGATAAATAGTTATTGAGACCCCACTCTGCATGGCAGTTGTATCATGAACATGGCCAACAATCAGCCTCAGGGCGGTGGTGGAATATAATGCCCTAGTCCAAGACTAGAGCCTGGCCATGTGCCTTGCATATAGTAGGCATTCTACTAATGAATGGCTATACAAAGTATAAGATCACAGAGTGATGACTCATGCACCTCAAACTGAAGGACATTTCTCAGCACCAGTGGTGCAGAAAGCAATTGAATAAACACTGTGAAATCTTCCTGAGTTTTAATTTGACTTGAAGATTGAAGCAAAAGTTATTTTGCTGCACAAGTAGATAGTTGCAAAATACAATGCAAAATTACCTGTACTTCTAATTTAAAAAAAGTGAGATTCAAAAGAATCTCACTTGCAGCCAGTAGCCTCAAACTCAGGGAGTAGGTACTTATTTTCCTGTCTTCAGGGGTTCCAAAGTGAAGAGGTTTGAGAAGCACGAAATGAATCTAAATGCATCTTCACATTGCAGATAAAGAAACTCAGCCCCTGATTCTTCATAAGGTTTATCTGAGGTCAGAGTGAGATAGTGGATAACTCTTCATGAGGTACCCTAAGGCCTACTTTTTCAGAAGTATCTGAAAAAATTATGATCTGTTCAAGGAGTCAAAAATTAGATTTAAAAACTTTCTACAAACCAGCTGACCAAATGAAGTGGGAGGCACCAATGCATCCAGAGTTCATGTAGTTATATTTTCGAATTAATTAGGAGGGTCATATATGTACATGTAAGATGCTACAATCAATACCATATAAAATGAATGCCAGAGAAGTATTAAACACATGAGAATAGCAGGCATACAGTGCAGACAGCAAGAGAGAGAGGGAATGAGAGAGAGCGAGAGAGCACAGGCACTTCCAGCTGGAATGGAAACTTGCAGATTGGTAACCTCCCATTGAAAAGAAGGGGAGAAACTTTCATTTTCCCTCCTTAAATATGCAGAGTTGATCTGAAACACCCCAAGTCTTGTAAAGCACATTTTCCTTCCTTACAGACTTGAGCTGGAGGTATTCTTCGTAGGTATAATGGAGATGCCATGGCGAGGGGTGGATTATATGGCCTTCTAGGTCCCTTTCAACTCCTAACAAGCTATGGTTCTACAACGACATAAAACTGCTCATCTTTGTCTACTATGTGGTGGAAATCTGTAACATGCATTTGCCTAATGCTTATCTTGTGAAACGGGGTAGAATTTATTACTCATCTGTTTAATTTCAAATGAGACCTTCACTAAGTAGTATAAACTCTGAGAGGTAATATACCTGTCTCACACACCTGCAGGTGAATGTAAACAATGGCAAAATGCCCAATAGCTCATGGAGGAATGAGCAGAGGGACAGCCCCTGTGGCAGGCAGGACATGGCATCACTCGCAATACTGTAACAGGAACTGGAAGGAAATGGCTTTTGGAATTCCACACCAAGAAAGTTCTCAGGTTATCTTTAATGAAGAGAGCTGTTGGCCATAGAGCTGAGTCTCCTACTGCCACCAAAACAAACTCTTTGTTAACTCAGACTTACTTTTTAAAGGGGCAAAAACACTTTCATTTAACAGCAATCCCTTGAGAACTTCTACTGAGGATCGTGTTCGGTCTTCTGTCAAGCAGATGTTCACTTGGTTCGCACTCAAGAAAGAAGCAGACAGATTCATTAAGAGACAGGCCAACTCACAGATTCCTCTTCTCTTTGGAAAATCCACCACAAATTTTTCTTAAGTGGTTGTCTTTTATGATTGCTGTCATGGACATTTCAGTTCAGATTGCAGCCATGCCTCTTTCTTTTTGAAAGCACTGAGGGACTCCATCACATGCCAGGCTTCCACAAGTAAGGTATCAGGTAGGGCAGGGTTGAGAAGCAGCAAACAGGGTAGGCATTCTGGTGCCTAATGCCCTGTTCCTACACTATATTCCAGTCTTCCTGGCATTACCCCCTTTACCATGAGTTGTCATTAATTCCTTCCAGCTTCTACTCCAAGCAAATCCTACCTCCCTGATTATATTCTGGGATGCGTTTGCTGGGCCAGTGCCTAGCTCGGTTACATATGTGCAGCTACTACTGAAACCTAATACTGTACAGTAGAATGCTGGATGCTGAGTTGGCTTTCTACTCTGTGGGCTGACTAGGCAGAGAAGGAGATGACTACCTCTCAACTAAAATCTTTTATTCTATTACAGCTTGAAGGGCTTCTCTGCTTTGCTCCTAAAACCTGAAGGAAGAAAGCAGAGACCGCTAAGCCCACTGACTTTCCCAAAAACCGGCACATTCTCTGTCATAGAGTTAGCAAACCTCTGCTTTATGGCTTCTTAAAACTCTCTCTGGATGTAGTCGTGTTCTGTGTGGCCTCAGCAATGAGTTCCACACTGAACTGTGGGCTGCTAGGGAGATAGGAGCAACCACTGATATAATAGTTAGGAGAGAGAGTTGGCACACTTGCAAGCCATATCACAAGCAAGTTCACCAGTCTGATTCAGGCTGGTGGTGAAATTCCAGGACTCTCTGGACAGAGGTGGGACTCATCTTCATGTGAGTGACAGGGCCTTAGCACCAAGTAATGTGTCCACGTTGAAGCAGGAAGCTTGACCCAGCTCCTAGGAAAGGGAGACTGGAAGGAGTGAGATAGGTATGACAGAGAAGACAAAGCAGAAAGCTGAGTAGAAACCCAGTAACAGATGACTATGGAGGACAGCTCAGCAGGCTCCCAGGCACCCATGGATTCATATTACCCTAATTCTAGAATGCTTTTTCAGGTCCAGAAGTTGCTCCTTGTAACCTGCCAGACTTGGTTCACAGCATGCAGATCTTTCATCACCGTCACAGGATAGGATTTGGGCAGGCAGGATCTGGCAGCTATTTTTGCATCATTGATCAAATTGTAAATACATCAAGATCACTAAGAAATTATTTTGGGGGCTTCCCTGGTGGCACAGTGGTTAAGAATCCATGTGCCAATGCAGGGGACACAGGTTTGAGCCCTGGTCCAGGAAGATCCCACATGCCACAGAGCAACTAAGCCCGTGTGCCACAACTACTGAGCCCACGTGCCACAACTACTGAAGCCCGCATGCCTAGAGCCTGTGCTCTGCAATAAGAGAAGCCACCACAGTGAGAAGCCCATGCACTGCAACGAAGACCCAAAGCAGCCAAAAATAAAATTAATTAATTTTAAAAAGAAGAAAAAGAAAAAAATTCTTTTTGAAGCTAAAGAAGGGAGGAGAAATTGGCCAGGTGATCATGAAGCATTTAACTGGCTAGACTAAAATTTTTCAGTTTACAAGGAGCCATGTTTTCAGTCTAAGTCTATGATTTTGAAACTTTCCTAAGTAGTTTGCTTTCTTTCTCTGATGTTTCCCTTGGAAAAACTCGACCATTTGGAAGGCTTCCTGAAAAAAACTATACTCACATCCTGCAGACATGTAATCATCCTGATTATCTTGCCACATTTCTGATACCAGTTGTCAAGTTATTATGCTTTGAAAAGTGCCAGTCCCTTTCTACCTTCTTCAACCTCAAGCAGAAGCCCTTGATGGAAACTGACTTCACTAGCATCTCTCAACAGACCCTCAAAACAGCAGAAAAAAGCATAAAACATATGCTTCCTTCAGAAGTTTGTATACTGAGGGATAAGATCACTTTCATTTATTCTTTTTCTGTTTTGAGTGGATTTATGAGATGGCAGAAAAAGCAGAGGAAGATAAAAATCTTTTTTTGTCAATTATAATCATGTTTACCTTTGCCAAAAATTTTTTTTTCACACACTCTCTTTCTAAGGAGAGGACTTCCCCCAAACAGAATTGTAAGAGGAGTCATGTCTGGGCTATTTATGGAAAATATGTTTGGGGGAGGTTGTCTGAGCAAAGGGTTAAGTATAAAGGTTAAATGACATGAAAGCTTTGCACATGGCAGGAGAGTAATTTGGAGATTTAGGGATTTAAAAAGCCCCTTGGAGAAGGCCTGAAGACACCTTTATACCCTCAAAGACTAACACCATATTCCAGGATCCTCTAAATAGTCAATTTCAGTAACTATTTATAGGTTAAAAAATGATCTGCATGGAACAAAGGTGAAACTTTGGAATACTGTGTTTATTTCTGAGGGATTTGAGCATAAATGAATGAAACAGGAAACAGAAAAACAAGAGCAACAATAAAACCAGCAGTTGGTTCTTTAAAATGATCAACAAAATTTACAAACCCTTAGCTAGACTGACCCAGTAAAAGAAAGAGAAGACAGAAATTAACCAAATCAAAGATGAAAGAGAGGACAACACTACTGACCCTACAGAAATTAAAAGGAATAACTTCATGCCAACAAGTTAGATAACTTATATGAAGTAGAAAAATTTACAGAAAGACACAAATTACCAAACTGACTCAAGAAAAATAGAAAATAGAAAATATTAGTAGACCTATGACATATAAATAAGTTGGATTAGCAATTAATAATCTTCCCACAAATAAAAGCCTGGTCCCTGTGGCTTCACTGGTGAATTCTATCAAATATTTAAAGAAGATATAAGACCAATCATTCATAAACTCTCAGAAAATAGAGAAAAGAAAGACTTCAGAGCTAAATTTAACAAAATAAATGAAGAACTTGTACCCCAAAACTACAAAGCAGTGCTGAGAGAAGTTAAAGAAAATGTAAATAAAGGGAGAGATACTTCATGTTCGTAAATTGTGAGACTCCACATTCTCAGGATGACAGTTATCTCCAAATTGATCTATAGATTCAAAGTGATCCCTATCAAAATCTTACTTGACATTTTAATTGAATTTGATTAGTTGATCCTAAAACTTTTATGCAAGTACAAAAGACCTACACTGATCAAAACAATAGGAAAAAACCAAAGTTGGAAGACTTGTACTGCCTTACTACTTGATCTCAACACTTGGTAATCAAGACACTGTGGTATTGATATAAGAGGAGACTCTCTGCACAATAATCAGGACACTTGCAAGGATATGCACTTAGATCAATGGAACAGAATTGAAAGTCTAAAAAATACTCTTACATGTATGCTCATTTGGTTTTTAGCAAATGTGCCATGATAATCCAATGCGGGAAAGGCTAGTCTTTTCAACAAATAGTATAAGAACAATTGGATACCACATACAAAAATATTATCTTCCAGATGAAAAAATATTATAGATCCTTACTCCTTATGCAAAAATTAACTCAAAACATATCATACAACTAAATTTAAGAGCTAGAACTAAAAAAACTTCTGGGAAAAATAGTAGCAGAAGATCTTTGTGGGCTTGGACTACATAAAGAGTTCTTAGATCTGACACCAAAAGCATAATCCATTAAATCCATTAAAATTGATAAAATTAGACAAATTTTAATTTTTCATTTCAAAATTTAAAACTTTTCATTTTCTTCATGGTGCCTTTTTAAGTTCAAAAAATAAGCCACAGACTGGGAGCAAATATTAGCAAATATTTTTATCTGATAAAGGATATATATTCAGTATATATAGAGAACCCTTACAACTCAGTAATACAAACCACCCAATTAAGAAATGGACAAAAGACTTAAAAATAGATTTTACCAGCAAAGATATATAGACTGCTAATAAGTACTTTAAAAGATGCTCTATGTCATTACTCATTAGGGAAATGCAAATTAAAACTATAATGAGATACTACTACATACCTACTAGAATGACTGTAGTAAAAAAGACAGACAATTCCAAGCATTGGTGATGATGTGGAGAAAACAGAACCTTCTTACATGGCTGGTGGGAATGTAAAATGGTTCAGAAACTTGGAAAACAGTTTGGTAGTTTACTAAATTGTTAAATATAAACTTTTCATACTACCCAGAAATTCCATACCTAAGAATCTACCCAAAGAAAATATATGTTGGGACTTCCCTGGTGGCACAGTGGTTAAGAGTCCGCCTGCCAATGCAGGGGACACCGGTTCGAGCTCTGGTCCGGGAAGATCCCACATGCCGCAGAGCAACTAGCCCGTGCGCCACAACTACTGAGCCTGCGCTCTAGAGCCCACGAGCCACAACTACTGAAGCCCATGAGCCTAGAGCTCGTGCTCTGCCACAAGAGAAGCCACTGCAGTGAGAAGCCCGCGCACTGCAACAAAGAGTAGCCCCCGCTCGCAGCAACCAGAGAAAACCCGCATGCAGCAATGAAGATCCAACGCAGCCAAAAATAAAATAAATAAATTTATTAAAAAAAAGGAAATATATGTCCACACAAAGACATGTATGTAAGTGTACACAGAAGCATTATTCATAATGGTCCCAAACCGGAAACAATCCAAACTGACTAAAAACAATCCAATAACTGGTGAATGGATGCACAAGATGTGTTATGTCCATATATGGGTTTCCTCCACTATCCAAAAGTAGTGGGTTTCTAAGAAACCTTTTGTAAGCCTAAATGGTGGCAGGCGAAGAAGCAATTGCCTTAGGACACATCTTACTAACTGAATGCATAAAATAAATCAAGATAAAGCGTAAATGCTCACAGACACAGTTCAAATCTATGGGGCCTTGACGCTGAGTGTAGTTCCTGGGAAAGGAGCTTGGCAGTGCCACTCTTGCTGCTTGGGTTGGTGATGACTGTATAATGGCTCCCTGCAAAGCAAATTCTGAACACTATTTTTGCAAAAGCGAACATCTTCTTTGGATTTCTTTTGGTTAGCAAAAACAGGTACTAATGTGGGTTTTTCGTAAAATCAAGTCAGAGTAAAGCAAACTGTACAGAGCGGGGAATACCATTATGTAATGGAATTCTATTCAGCAATAAAAGGGAATAAGAAACTGACACATGCCACAACATGAGTGAATCTCAAAAAAAAAAAAATTAGGCTAAGTGAAAGAACACAGTTGCAGCTGACTACATACTATACAACTGCATTTATATGAAATGTTCAGCAAAGGTAAATCCGTAGGGATAGGAAGCAGATCAGTGGTTGCCTAGGCATAGATCAACTTCAAATAGACATGAGGACATTTTTTTGTGGTTATGAAAATGTTCTAAAACTGGATTTGGATTGCAGTGATGGCTGAATGACTATAAATTTACCAAAAAAACCAAAAATCACTGAATTATACACTTAAACATTGGATAAATTTTATGGTATGTAAATAATGTCTCAACATAACATTGTTTAAACAAAGAGTAAAGGGTAAATTGTTCTATAGTTCTTAACTGTAATAAAACTAAAAGTTTCTGGACTTCCTCCTATCATTAAGCATGAAATAAGTCAGGTGTTGTGTTAAGAGCTTTAAGGGGATCATTTTTATTTAATTATCACAATAACTCTCCAGTGTAGGAATTATTTTCCCATTTTACATATAAGGAAAAAGCCACAGAGATAATAAGTAAAACTCCAGGGTCACTCGAAAGAGCAGGGATCTGAACCCATATTTGTCTGGCAGCAAGGCCCAGGCTCATAGTCACTGCACCTAGTGTCTGCCTGTGGATTTCTAAGCAAACTAATTCTGGCTTAGTCTGACATGTGAAATAGACTACCTGACTCCCCACAATTCCTTCCTTTAATAACTTCATAGAAATGTGTTTATTTTCCTCCTTCCTGCCTCGGTCATTCACTTTCCCATCATTTACCGTGCTTCAGTGTTTTTTAATCTTCAGCTGTGTCTCAGCTGTGTGTTAGCTGTGTTTTAATCTTATCTTGCATCAGGTAACTGCAGCAGTGCTTGACATCTTAGATCAACAAAGCAGAAGACTCCAGGCTATGAGGGGAAATTCTTTCTTAGTGTTTGGACAAGCAAGTTTTCCATAGCTTAAATTTTGCATTAACAGTATGCCTTTTGAGTCTATTGAATACGGCAATTCGTTGGTGAAATATAAGTTGATCTCATAGCATTACAAAAACCCATTTGTCTCTAAATGGTTTCACGTGAAACATAGTTTATTCCACAGGTTAAATTTCTAAATTAAATCCTTCTCTAAAGTCAAAGCACTAAGAAGAACCAGGCTTCATAAACGAATGGAGTTTTTCATTAACAACAAAAACAGCATAAAGTTGAAAGGTCCGCTGGGCAGATCTGAAATGTGGCAACAATTCATAATTGAGGGCCTAATGTTCCATTAAAAAAATCTCTTTGAGGTATCATCAGACAAACTTAAAAATTCTCCACCACTGGCCATTTCCAAGGACAGATGCCAGTTTGACCACACATTTTAAACATGTGTCTGGAGAATTTTATGTAGCTCCTTTCACAAACTTAAAGAGAAATGTATTCTTTGCTACCAAAGAAAACTGGTCTGTTGGGAGGATTTAGAAATGGAAAAATGTAGAAAATAATCCACAAGTAAATACTAGGGAAGTTTCTATTTGTACCTATGCCTGTACTGGTTAGAAGTTAGGTTCCTTTGAAGACTACACACAAGTTATGCATAAATGCATTTTGGAAGAAAGGTAAAAGAAAGATGCCATGACCTGAGGACGGTATTATAAGAAATCTAGGCCATTTCACTGAGCAGTTGTTGCTAAAGCATATCTTCAGCTGAGGCCACCCCGTGGTGACCCATGCCCCATAAAAGAGCATATTAATGGCCACTTGAAGGGACAATAAACCAACAAACCGGAATGATTATGCTATAACACAACTGCAACTGGAGACTTAAATCTTCCATATTCAGATAGAAGACATACTTGTTAATTTTTGCTTCAATTTTTATTTATCTTTTAAATTTTACATTATTTATAGATAATTTTTTAAATTATCAGGTGATTTTCCACTTATCTCTGTTTTTCCATTTATCTCCCTGTCTTTATTTAAAGCTCATTATAACCAACTTTTGAACAACCTTTTGTCTAAGTGTTTCAGAAAATAGTAAGTTCAAAGTGAACAGGCGACTGTTGTTGGAAAAGAAAAATACCCACTGAGACTGTGGACCAGAGTTACAGGAGCTGGTCCATGACCAAGACCACAGGTTGGCAGAGGCAAAGAGCATCCAGTCTGCAGGTGCAGGGCCATGGCCCCAGCACCAGGCGGGGCACGGATGGATGGGAGTGAGGCAGTTACAGGTTTGTCTTTCTGGCATTGTCTAGCCCATCTGAAGGCAGGGGTGATGGGCACAGACCCCAGAAGAATTATGTAGTGCCCGCACTGCAAGATAATTCTCCTCTACTCTAGACATGGCCTAGGGAAAGAGGAATAGAAGACAGGTCATAAACGTGGGCTCCAGGACAATTGTGTTCTCTCTTCCCCAGCACCCCAGAGTCTGAGTATCTGTAGAGGCTAGCCCTGGGTCTCTCCTAGTGCAGAAAGCCTGAAGTAATACTATATACACTGCACAGTGTTTTCCTCACCGTGATCTCTGAAGTGGCTATAACTGTAAACATCCACAGTTTATAGATGATGCCTGAGTCTCAGAGAGGACAAGGGGCCTACTGCAAAGGGTTTTGGGTTCTTTTGTGGGGTTTTTTGGGTTTTTTTTTGAGGTACGCGGGCCTCTCACTGCTGTGGCCTCCCCTGTCGCGGTGCACAGGCTCCGGACGCGCAGGCCCAGTGGCCATGGCTCACGGGCCCAGCCGCTCCGCGGCATGTGGGATCCTCCCGGACCGGGGCATGAACCCGCATCCCCCGCATCGGCAGGCGGACCCCCCAACCACTGCGCCACCAGGGAATCCCTGCAAAGGGTTTTAATAGGACTTCCATAAATGCCAAGGGTGCATTAATGACAGAGCCAGGCTAGAACCCTGTTTCCTAACCCCCACCCTGATTTTCCCTCTACTGAACCACACTAACTCTCTGAAATCAATACGGTGAGAGGTTTACTGTTTCTTCTTTTTATTGTAGTCATGGGAGGGGGACTGGACTCTAGTGAAGCTAACAAGAAGGACCCTGTTGTACCAGCAGCCTATAAAACCCAACTCTGTACAGATGGTTTTAGCATTTCCCCTCATGTTCCTTGCCCGTTCTTTTTCTTCGTTGGCATCCTGCTGCATGTGTCCTAGGAGAACAAGGGAGAACTGCCAACTGCCACTCTGGCTAAGGGGCTCCATGGTTTCCATGCAGAGGTAGGGGTTATAATTCCACATTTGAAATTTGGTTTGGATTGAATTCTGGCCACAATTCTCATATTCAAAAGGAAAAAAAAAAATCTCCACAAAGGCCTTTTTAAGTTTTCAAGTAGAAAGAGGAAAAAAGTCAGAAGTCCAAATTATTATAAATTATTACTGGTGACGGTCATAAGCACCTTTTCTCAAAGATCATTGTTCTAAATAGTACAGATCAACTATTGGAAGACATCAGGAACTGCTATCCTGGAACCTGCTGAAAATGTGATGTGGACAGAAGAGGAGCTCACATTTCAGAGCTTCTGTATGGATATACTTTTCCAAAACATCTTCTAAAGACCAACCTGTCCACCATTGGTCTCCTTAGTGGGATTTTGTGTACAAAAGTCTCTGGGGAATATAAATAGCAATCACTAGCTGAAAGAGATACTTAACGTTAGTTATTGCTTGTATAACATTTTAAGGTTTGAAAAATACTTTTCCTCTCTATGCCACGTTTAAACCTCTTAAGTGGCTTTTGTTATCTTTGTTACACACGGGGGAGCTGAGGATCAGCAAACCACCTTGCTCAACTTCGCACACAGCTACTAAGTGACGGAGCTGATTCAGGAGCATGAGCTGTATTTATGACACAGCCATGCTTTTCACAAATAATTCTTTAGACAATAAACGGCCTCTCATTAGTTATGTGACTATGCTGTGCCACTGGAATGTAAGCTTTTGCATCGGCTCAGTGCTGGTATTGGTACCACCTGGAAGGTGGAGGGCAGCTATTTCCCTTGAGGCCACAACACCTGGGATGGGCTCTGTGACTGCCAACTTATCGTTCACTAAAATTCAAATGCGTGAAAATATCGAATTTCACTTAAACATCTATTTCTCTAGCTTTTCAACATGCCGCAGTCTGCTGCTGAGAATGAGAAACGAATCAGAAATTAGGCGCCAAATTACCTCCTGCTTCTCTGAGGCCTGCTGTTGGACTAACACAGAAAGGAGCTACCCTGACTCCACCCTATCCTGCCTGAGTTAGAGGCAGTTACAGGCTCCCTTTCCTGCATTTCTTTAGCACTTTATTCACAGTTTTCTCATAGCATATTCATGTTTTATTATGTTTTATTTTTGTTTATACTATAATTCCCCACTACATTGTAACCCCTTCTGAGGCCAGGACTGGTTATCATCTAAATCGCACGGCACCTGGCACAGAGTACAGGTTTAATGAACATTTACTGAATGAATGAATGAATATGGCATAGGGAGATCTGCCATGTGAATGAACTCAGAGACTTATGGAACATTTGCGCCAAAGCATCCCCATATGGCAGGGATCTGTCAGATTGGAGAGGTGCACCGGCTAGACAACTGCCTAATCCATTTCTGGCCAAGAAAAAAATGTTCTTCTAGAATTAGAAAAATAATATTCCTGTTCATTTAAATTTTCTTTTTCATATCACAGAGAGTCTTTGTTTATAGATATGTTGCTACCTTTCCATAAACCAGAGGGCAGGCACACATCTCTGTTCCAACCGTGGGATGTGCTGGATCAAACCTTCGCACCCTCTCATCTTTCTTTCCTCTGCTGACCAGTTGTGTGATTTACAGGTTGCCAAGCCTCAAGGAAAAACGTAATCTGGGGTGAGCATGCAAGAAAAGACTGTGATGAAGGGGCTCTAGTTAAATTAGGCTCGAGGAAAGTGGACCACTTGTTAAAGACCAGTATCAAAAGAAAGGGCTCTCATCATGATGACCAAAGATGAGCTGGTCTTTGGTCTTTGGCCTCCAACTTGATTCTCCAATATTGTAAGACTGGGATTAAAAGTATTAACAAAACTTATACTCAGAGCTATGAAGAGGTGGAATGGGTCTGCTTTTCTGACTCCAGAACCCACTACTAGCATTTCTACAGCATTTGCTGCTTCCAAAACACTTTTACACACATTTTCTTAATTAATCCTCAGGGAAGAGGTATAACATAGCTGTTAATAGTTCATTGTGTAGGCTTTGACCTGGGTTAGAATCCTGGCTTCCCTGTACCTGCTATATGATCTTGGGAAAAATTTAACCTCTCTGAGCCCCAGCTACCAGCTGTAATAAGGAGGTAATAATAGTACCTATCTCAAAGGTTGTTAAGATTAAATACGATAGTGTACATAAAGTATCTGGACACGTGCCTGACCTATAATAAGTGCTTAATAAAAAACGGTTGTAAATAAAAATAATTGAAAAAATTATTTGAAAAAAATTTAAAAAGTTGAAAAATGAAAAAAAAATAAAAATTTGAAAAAAAATTTTAGAAGTTGAAAAAAAAACAGTTGTAAATATTATTCTCATCATTTAAAAGACATCTCTCTGCTTCCCCACCCCTGGAAAGCTGTTCTGATAGGCAAACCAAGGAAGATCTTCTAAATTAAATGCTTACTCTGACCAGGTCTCAAGTATGTTGGCACAGAGTCCTGACAGTCTTTATTTCGTCATAGTTCCCACTGTCTTGAGTCAGCCTCCTGCCTATGTCAGGACCAAGCCTGTAGTTTCTTTTCATCACATGACTCTCCTTCCCCTAACCTTCTGTGCTATCTCATATTGTCTGGCCCTGGCCGTAGGCAAGACATGATACAGGCCATAGGCACAAGATGTTTCATGAAGTTGGCCAGGAAGACAGCTTTTCTCAGAGAGACTATTTTTGGAAAAGAAATTCCTCCTTTCAAATAAAATAATACTGACTGAAATCAGTATTATCTCTGGGCTATGCCAGAGACATCAGGGCATCGTTAAAAGAAAAGCCTTGACTAAGCAATGTTTATAATTTCCGAGTTGTTTGGAGTTTACAGTATAATTTATGCCATGTGTTCTATCACTAACAGTTTTTAAGACTGATCTATTTTTTTTTTAATTCAACTGAGCACAAAACACCCACTTGTGACACGACATCACCCATAATAAGGAAGACACACTCTTTCATTGAACTGGGAGGTTTCCTTTGGAAACCATTATTTGTTGGTTTAGCATTTCCCTTCAACCATCTAACTGGCTGGAGACAATAAAAACAACTTAAAGAGTGAAGAGTTCAATTTCAGGGTCTACGTGCCCAGAATGTGTACTGTGAGCTGTGTCACAGGATAGTCTGGCTTGCTGGTAGGAGACTGCCTTGATTCATGTTCAGGAATCAAAAGCATCTCTGTATTGAGCAGAGCCTCAGAAGTATCTTTCAGGAAAGTCCTCCAGGCAAAAAGGCAGTGTTGCTTTGGGTGGAGTGAAAGGGAGGCCACAGCTGTGAGGAACTGAGCTCTGACTCCCATCACAGGGCTGCCAGAAGTACACTGTTGAGCACACCACAACATAGACCTTTGAAAGGGCTCAGTTCCTTCTCAGAGGTCTGCCTGTATGAGATATGGGCTGCGTAGAATGAGTAAATCACTAACGGACAATGAACTAGTTGAATCTCTAGTGCAGCTTTTAAAAAATCTACCAACAGAATTCTTTAAAAATAAAATAAAACAACACACACACACACACACACACACACACCCCCTTAACCTCTGCCCTGATTTTATGGGAGAGGAGTAAGACTTGAAACGCTACTTCTGCAACATCAGTGAAAACATGATTAAGTCTACAATGTGGAACTATGATAGAAGAAAGCTATTTGTCTCTGATTTATTTCCACAGTATAGCGTGATCTCATTAACTGCCAACAGCCCAAACACTTCATGTGCTGATTTTCAGGCCTTCCCACCTCACAGAGGAACTGCAGGCATGAGCAATATGGCTTTGGGAGCCTCTGCCCAAACATCAGGACTGGGAATGTATGTCTGCTATCTCGCATCCCTCTAAATCACACCCTGTCCCCTGAGTTATGCTCAGTGCCTCCCTGCTTTATACCCACAACCAGCTGGCTGCTAAATTCTACCTGCCTCCTGGAAATCCTCTAAATCTGAACCCCCTTGCCTTACTTGGAGTCATTGCCATGGCCTCTTGCTAGGAGTGTTTCACAGTCTCCTCACTGAGCTCCCTGACTTCCCTTTTGTTCTCTTCCATTCTTCTCTCTACACTGCCCCACGATGATCCCTCTAAAACACAAGTCGGCTCTTGCCTGCCAATCTCCAACGTCCTGTCATTGACCACAGGAGAGAGTTCAAACTCCTTCCAAGAGCCTTTGATGGTCTGGGAATTTATCTCTCTGGGTTCTGTCATTGACTGCTATTTGCCCTTAATCTCTTTGAGCCTCAGCCTCCTCATTCATAAATGAGGATAATAATAGTACTGATCTCCAAGGCTGTCATAGGGGTTCAATGATATAAGGTAAGTGAAGCTTAGATAGTGGCAGACACAGAAGTGTTAAATGAACGCTGTTATCATTGACACAGTCCTCAGCAACAGCCCTTACATTAAATAACTTGCAGTTCCTGGAATAGGCTACGATGCTTCATATCTCCACGACTTAGTGCCTGTTGTTTTTAATAACAGATGTATCAACTGATTATTCACTCACCAGGTATTTACTGAACACCTACACATGTCTGTGGCCCCAGCACCATCAATTGATTTAGTGCCAAAGATACGGCAATGAACAAGATAGAATAGATAGGTTCTAGCTCTCCTGAAGTTTACACTCCAGAAGTGAGGATCCAGACAATAAAATATTTCATGAATATTTCAATGCATGTGGTATTTAATACTAAATAAATGAATATGAAATATCAAATACAGTTTGGTGCCTGAGACAGTAAAGGGATTGGGTGGCTGGCTGAACTACTCTTCTTGGAGATGAGAGCAGGTCTCTCTAAGACAATGACAAGAAGGAACCTGGAGGCACTGAAGTCACTATAGTCCAAGGAACAATGTTTAATCAAAGTGAATGCTGAATATACATATAAAGTATTGGGTTGCATTTTTTTTACAAATAGAGTTTGCTAAATGAACTCAAACATGACTTTTCACTTCAAGTGGGTATTTTGAGTGTTTCAATTTAAACTGAATACAACCCAGGTAGTTTGAAACATTTTCTAGCATTCCTATATTCTGAGGTTATTTAGTGATTTCTTCTGTAATAGGCGTTATACTACATCTCAAGGAAACAATGATAAAAATATTCTTGTGGATAAGAAAAAAGACATCACAATATAGTATAAGAATTATATGGAAGGTGCTATGGGGCACAGAGGGAGAGGTACAAGAAGACTTTGGCTTGGGAAATTGGAGTAAGAGTAGGTTTAAGTGGGATGATGAGTTTCATTTTGAACATGTAAGCTTGCGGTGTCTGCAAAAAAATCAAGTATAGATGTTGAAAAAGAGCTTGGAGGTAAGGATTTAGAGTTCTCTTGTTGCCAAGGAGATCTGTGTATGTGGTAGCTGGAGTCAAGGAAATGGACAAGATTGCTAAGAGAATGCATGCAGACTGAGGAGAAAGCTGAGGACAGATATTTAAGGGTCAAAAGGAGGAGGCAGAACCTTTGGAGGAGTTAGAGAAAAAGTCATGTGCTGTCATGGAGACCAAGACAGAGTTTCAAGTTGAAGGGAGTATCCACTGCCTCAACTGCTACAAAGATATCAAGGAAGATAAGAATCTGACAACTAGTTAGACACAGGCAAGGGCAATGGAAGTAGAGCCAAGGCCAGAGTGGATGGTAAGGAAGTGGAAACAATGAGTGCTAAAAGCTGTGGAAGGCAGATGGAACAAGAATCAGAGAGGACAACTGTGTGGGGAGTTTTAATGAATACTGGAAAGGCTGAAGCCCAGAGAGCCGAATGGTTGACACTTCTGATAGACTTGTTTGTTGGAATCCAAGCAAGTGTGTAGATTTCACCTCTATCCATGAGAATTCAGTTAGTAAAACTAATTCTAGTTTGAAATGGAAAAATCTTAGCTTGGTACCAAGTCTACAGACCACTTCTGCATCTGCCCTTGTCTCCCATAATATAATGGCTACTGTTGTTGAGCACTTCCACATGCCTGGTACCATGCTTGTGCCTTCTGTAGCTTTGGTCTTTGTGGGCTTGCCTGCCTTGGGGTACTCTGGTAAGTACAAAGTCCAGACACATTTTGTAAAAGTTCTTTGAAGTGAATGAAAGAGGCTGAAATCAGAAGCCAAAAACTCATCAAAATAATGCTGTTCCTAGAAGACACTTCGATATAAATTAGTTTCATGCAGAAACCCAGTTCCTTTTTAGTGCTGTCCGTGCATTGGAGATATCACAGCAGGCCTGCACTTCCCAGGGCTAAGCCACCAGCCTTGCCCTTTGCCAGCACAAAATTGAGCCAGTGTGTTGCCTTCATCCTGAAGGTGGCTGTGAGGTTGCTGCTGCTGCTTCTTTGATGGCATAACAGGTAACAGCAGAGGGTGAGCATCAACCTGGAGACTGAAACATGGCTCAGTTTGACTGCAGTTCAGATCCTAAATAGAAGATGAAATGTTCTACATGCTCTGCTAGCAAGACCCTAATTCCAATATTAATCACCCCTGATGGGATCAATTTCCAACTGCTAAATGAAAGGGCATTGGGTACCACCCTACATTTGCATATAGGTATTTGTGTGTGCCACTGTAAATGCCATGAAATTCTATTTATACTTCACAATCACATACACTGCTCAGTGTAATTTATATGTAGAGATTGTTTACTTTAAAAAAGAGAGCTAATGATTTTGTTTGACTACATCATGCAGTTTAGAAAAATTTCCAACAGAGTTAGTAATCCAGTGTACTTTTAATTTAGTGTAACTCTACCTACCTTAATTCACATCTGTTCTTTCAATGTGATTTAGTTAAAAATAAAACAAAAATTTTATCTGAGATGATATATTTGATGTAAGGTCTTAATGATTCTATGAAAGGAAAAAACAAAAAACCCTCAATGACAGCGCATTAAAAATTTAACCCAAAAGATAATAGACCAAAAAAAAATGAAGTCATATTCTATGTAAGGGGCTATATAGGCCAGATTAGGGGGACAGTCCTATTTTATCTAGTGTGTACAAATGCAGTCATCCCTAAGCAAAAAGTTTCTGTTAGTTTAAGATTAGATATATATCAATAAATAGTGCTGCTTGATAGAATAACTCTTCGGGGATGATTTTTATGAACTGAGGTTTAGAGAGAACAAAGGAATCTTATTTCACAATAGGATATTTCTAAATGTTCATTTTAACAAAATGGCTACAGATAGTCTTTTATTTATTGCCAAAGAATCTATAGTAGGACCTAGGCGCCAATTGGATAGAAGAAAATCAGATAAATTTGAAACAGATTTACAAGAAAACCCAAGAAAGAACAGTTGATACTCTGCGTTTTCAAATGACTTGCATAAAACAATTCAAGTTTCTAGCGTGTCTGAGGCCTGAAGTAACTGTCAGATGCGCACTGCTGGGGCGACAGTGAAAGTGAACCCAGCTTGAAGGGAAGAGGAGGGCCGCCCTGGGGCCCATTTATGGTCTAGCAAGACTTAAGGAAAGAAGAAGCCTCCTAAGTCAGATAGTCTGACCACCAGTAGCACCATCCCTTGGTTGGATGGCTATAGGCTTCCGAAGGACACAGTCTGCTGTATTTTCTTCCTTTTCAAGCCACTAGATATTTCACATAAACATTAGGGTGACAGCATTGTAGCAAACCTATACTACAGTTCTGTGACATGCTCCCTGGCCTAGAAGAATTCTGAAGACCCTCTGTCCCCAGAAACAGTTGCTACCATTGCTCAGTCAGATTTTCCTGAGGAGTGAAAAAGGAAACAGGGAATGACTATTACACTCTGGGCACTGTTAGATATATCATCTCATTTAATCCTCACAGCAACCTTGTGAAGTCATTATCTGCATTTTACAGATAAGGAAACTCAGTCTCACAGACATTAACCTGAACAAGCTTACACAGCTAGTGAAATTAGTGACAGAATCTCAATATGACTAAAGTATGGCTCCTTCCAAAAGGTTTCTCAGTGACTCAGAATGGGTCTGAGCCTTCGTATTTCCCAAATACCTCCAGGGACTCATCAGATTCAGTTCATTCTCTGTGGACTCAGGTGGGAGCAAAAGGACCAGCCACAGGGAAAACCTACCCTTCTTGAAACCTACGAGAGAGACTACAGCTTGGTGCAAATACTAGGTCAGTGGTCACCAGCAGGTTCCCCAGGAGAAGTGCATCTGCTCCCTAACTGCTCAATGTTATTAATAAGAAACACCCATGAAAGGAAAGAACAAGGAAAAGGCAAATATAAGTGATTGTTGAAAACAGCAGAACATGCACAAAGAGAAAACATAGCTACAATATTAACATTAGACTAAACAAGAATTCAAGGAGAAAGAGAACATTACGAAATGAAAAAAGGTATCATTCACAACCAGGATACAACATTTTTATGCCAAGCAACATTAGCACCAAAGAAACTCTTGGTTTCCTCGGTGCTAATGAATCCAAATACAATACTGAAAATAAGGACAACTTTAGAAACATAATATGTATATATCTGATAGATGTATACATAGAAATATCTACATTACAAAGAATACATAGTCTTCCAATTGTGATACTTGATTGCATATTTGGCTACAAATAACCTTAATACACTATTGAAAACAAAATTTTCCAGGCCTTACTTTCTGATTATAGTCCAATAAAACAAGAAATCAACAATAAAAAGAGGATAAAAACTTAACTACTGGAAACACTCTATATAATCTTAAGCCAAAGTAAAAGCAGGGCTTCCCTGGTGGCGCAGTGGTTGAGAGTCCACCTGCCGATGCAGGGGACACAGGTTCGTGCCCCGGTTCGGGAAGATCCCACATGCCGTGGAGTGGCTGGACCTGTGAGCCATGGACGCTGAGCCTGTGCATCCGGAGCCTGTGCTCCGCAACGGAAGAGGCCACAACAGTGAGAGGCCCGCGTACAGCAAAACAAACAAACAAACAAACAAAAAGAAAAACAAAGTAAAAGCAAATTATTTAGACAGTAACAAAGGACCACTTCATATTAAAATATATGAGATATGGCTAAGGCTAAATTCAGATGAAAATTTATTCCTTTAATAATTTTATTATCAAAATAAAGACTCAAATTAAATCATTTAACTTTAAATATTAGAAAAATACCAAAATAAACCAATAGAAAGCAGGAGACATGAATTAATAAAGACACAAGATTAAAATAATGAAACAGAAACTAACAAAAAGAAAAAGATAGAAAATATTAAAAACTGAAAGACCCAGTAAGTCTCATTAAAAAGACAAAACAAAAACACATGAGATTAGCAATGAGATAGATACCACAGATACTGAAGACAGGTATCCATGGAAGACAGGAAATTACATATGTGGAGTATTGAACAATTAATATGTAGTAGTTATCGTCTGCTGTGTTAGTAGTTTCTAACTTTACCTGAAGATACTGAAATTATGTGAGAATATAGCTAATGAGGTCAGATAAGATGGATGTCTCTTTTTCTAAGCAGAGTTTTCTTTTATGATTAATTGATTCATGTATCTCCATGGCTACATGTGAAATATTTTTAATGCTACTCCACCAAGACTTTTCAACAGCTTCTTTTAGCTTGATTCATGATCTTTCAGTGGTAGTAAAACAATATGTAAAAATATAATCTTAGAAATTGAAGCGACATGGATGGACCTAGAGATTGTCATACTGAGTGAAGTCAGTCATACAGAGAAAGACACATGCATATGATATCGCTTATATGTGGAATCTAAAAAAATGGTACAAATGAACCTATTTACAAAACAGAAATAGAGACACAGATGTAGAAAACAAATTTATGATTACCAAGGGGGAAAGGGTGGGGGGAGGGATAAACTGGGAGATTGGGATTGACATATACACACCACTATATATAAAATAGATAACTAATCAGAACCTACTGTATAGCACAGGGAACTCTATTCAATACCCTGTAATGACCTATATAGGAATAGAATCTAGAAAAGAGTGGATATGTGTATATGTATAACTGATTCACTTTGCTGTACAGCAGGTAAAATTAAGAAAACATTGTAAATCAGTTATATTCCAATAAAAATTAATTTAAAAAGAGAAATTGAGATTTCTCTTTTTTTTTTCACTCTTGTTAGGAAGTATTTTAGGCTGATAAAATATGGTGCTGCCTACCAAGACATTTTCTTTCAGAAATGAAAGAACCAATCTTCACCTACCACTTCACCTACCACTGCTCTCCCAAATCCTGCCACTGTGCTTTTGGAACACATAGTCCTCCATATTTTGTTGAATGATGGGCTTATAATAACTACCTCATAGGGTTGTTAAGAGGATTTAATGAAACAATGTGTATAATGTATATAATGCCTAACACAGTGCCTGGAACATCCTCACCACTCAATAGATGGTAGCCATTATTTTAATAATAACCTTTATTATTGTTACCACTACTATTATTTTGGTTAAGTGTTCCAGGCAAAAGGAATAGCATGTACAAAGATGGTGGGTATGAGAAGGCCAGCAGGGTGGATTTAGGGAGAACATACCCAGGGTGGTTCAGGACTGGATTCACATCAGGATTCAAATCTGGCTCTGCTACTTCCTTTCCTGTATGACTTTGCAAAGTCTGTTTCCTCACTTTCAAAATGGGGATAATAGTACCTACCTTATGGGGATGTTGTGGGGATTAAATTAGAAAATAACGCGAAAGTACTCTGCCCAATGCTTGGCACATATTCAGGTTTCAGTAAGTTTCAGCTAAGATAAAAACAATGTGAGGAAGCCTTTATGAATTGAACTTTCCTAGTGATAACTGAATCTTCTGAATAAAATTTGGTTTCTCCATTTCATCTTAGCAATACATTCCAGGATTCACCCAGGTAAGGTCTCCGAGTCTGATCCCAGGATTTCCTACTCAGACACTATGGAGTGCTTTCCACCTAACTTGTCTCAGCACCACGAGCCAGTGGGATCTTGATATTATTCTTATATATTTGTTGCAAATATGGCTCCCACTGATCCTTTTTTATAGGTTTGAGTTCATTTTTCAATAACTGTTCCTATGGTTTGTACTGCTGCTATCAGGTTTTAAGATTATAGTTATGCTAACTCCCTAAAATGAATCAGGGAGTTTACCAGCTTTTTCTATGACTTGGAATAACACAAATAATATAGGTATTACCTGCTTTGACAGATTAAATAGAACCCAATTATAAAACTGTCTGGTTTTGGTACATGCTTCTGTGGCATATCTTTTTTTTTTTTCTTATGGGAAATCTTTAATTGTCTTTCCAGTCTAGTAGTATATAGTTATGTGTCTATCAGGGTTTTTTTTTTTTCACCTTTTCTTAGAACAACTTTGGCACTTTGTATTTTTATAGAAAATCATATGATTCTTCCAGATCTTCAAACTGATTATCATATCGTCACACATAATATTCTTTTACAGTTCTTTTAATCTATTTAGTAGATATGGTATCTTGGTATCATGATAAATTGGCCCAAGATAAGAAATCCCTAAATAAATACTACTTGATCCAAGGCAAAGTTACTTGCATCTTAATTGTAGTATTTTTTTTATTTTATAAATTTGGGGGAAAAAAGCACAAAGATTTTAACTCCACTCTGCTAATGGAAGAAATACAACTCTTTAAGAATTATCAACTTACATGACTTATTGATATTTAAATAATTTGAATGATTAAATCTATCCTCACAACTAAACAGGAGTCTCTTTTAAAATGTGTCAGGACAATATGGTAGAGCTCAGGGAAATACAGCCATTATTTTGTAATAACTTTAAATGAAGTATAATCTATAAAAATATGGAATCACTATGCTATATACCTGAAACTAAT
This sequence comes from Orcinus orca, assembly GCF_937001465.1. Taxonomy (NCBI): domain Eukaryota; kingdom Metazoa; phylum Chordata; class Mammalia; order Artiodactyla; family Delphinidae; genus Orcinus; species Orcinus orca. The sequence goes on along the minus strand of NC_064559.1, from coordinate 136,970,057 downwards.
GTAATATTATAAATAAACTACACTTCAATTTAAATATAATTAAAAAATGCAAAAAAATAATCTGTCAATATAGAGAGCTATAAAAGACATTCTGATTTCAATAGGGAAAATTCGAATATGCCTCATATATTAAATGTCTTCATCACGATAATGCTATTATAGTTATTCAGGAGAGCGTGTTTGCTCTCAGATGACATGTACTGAAGTATTGGGTGGAGTGCCATGGTGGTTTCTTCTTGCAAGTGGTTCCACAGCAACAACAAAATGGGAGGACATAGCAAAATATTTAAAAGTGGTGACTCGATGTGAAAGGGATAGGGGTTCTATTGTACCAGTTTTTCAACTTTTCTGAAGGACTGTAATTTTTCAAAATAAAATGTGAGAAGAAATGTAATTACAGAAAACTATCTGCCTTTGTCTCTTCTACCTTAGTAGCTGACACACAAGTCATTGACATGCTTTTATTTTCCTCTGTCCCCATTCTAATATTTATCTTTCATGAATATAATCCCTAACGTTAATTAAGACCTACTAAAGTACCAGGAAGAGACTACTACAAATAGATACGACAGTCCAATATGGAAAACTCAGACAGATGCAATTTCTTTTAAGCTGTTCAAAAATACTTAGGTAACACCACAGACCCTTGGTTCATTATGTGACTTGGAGGGATACCTAGAACATTTCTTGAGTGGCTGCATGATTCTAATGACACATATTCTTGTCTTTCATCTCCCCTTTTCATGATCTTCCAGGCAACAAGTGAAATCCCCAAGCCTGGAGTGGAGTGGCCTTACTCCAAGCAAGTGGGTCTCTCCTGACTCCTACTGATTGAGGCCAGGAAGCCTGAGGATGACATCAAAGCTCCCAAATTCTTATGTGGGGATGGGGAATTTCCCACCCGAAAAGGGTGTTGGAGGCATCAAGATTTTTTAAAGTTCCCCAGGCGATTAGTATGAAGCCAATTTGAGAACCACTGCTCTAGAGACTTGTTTCTCAGTGTAGTCTGAGATTTCATGTTGGCAGAAATGAGTGCTTTGAAATTAGGAACCATACTTTATCAAAGGACTGTAGATTTCACGGTATAATATGATACAGCAGGCCTTCCTTGAAAGTTTAGGAAATATTAGTTAAGAGATACTACTGGCTTCCTGATAAGCTCTTGACACTCTGTGGACTTTTAGCAAACAGAAATACAGTTCACATTACCCCATTATTACCACAGCTGTCAAGTGCCCAATTGTTTCTTTTACCAAATACATTGAGTAGGGCTGTGGGTTTTTACTGTTTCATTTGCCTCTCTGTTTACAGCTTTAGAGTGTAAATTGAAACTGAACTTTAAACAAAAAACAATTTTCTGAAGCTATTCTCTAGAGAAAATGCAATGAAAGATAAGACAAATCATGGAATGCATTTATTGATAGCAAACAAGTGATTTTTTTTTTCCAGCACAGATGACTTATTAACTCAACTAATATTGGAGATATGCCATACGAGTAAAGGTTTCCAAGGGTGGTTACGGACGTGATAATGAAAATTTCGTGCATTTTGCTTCTTTGGGTTTGTCATGGTTGTTGCTGATGCACCAGACAGTGTTCTGAAACTTTCCCCCACAGCAAATTTGACACATGCCCCATGCAATAAATTATTATTCCCAGTTTGACTGATTCCAGCAAGAACAAGAATTTCAGAGACCACCCAAAGGCTGATTCATAGTATGTCTTTATTTAAAATATAAAGTAGAGGTGTCATTTAGTGAAGGCTTAATATATGTTAGGCATCGTGCTAAGTATTTTCATGCTTTTTTCATTCAACTCTCAAACAGCCCTATGATACCTATAGATCATCTACCCTATTTTTGGAAGAGGAAACTGAGGCTTAGAGTTTAATTTATTTGCTCTAAATCAGCCAACAGAGACCAAGCTCTTTTCCGCTAACACTTCCTACAGTTACTGAGGGTCAGAAAGGTTCTTCCCAGTAACATCTCTTGACCTGAGCTGGAATTCTGTGAAACATGCTAGGGGCAGAAGCCTGATCTATGGGGCTTCTGTACTTTTAACTCAACCTTGTCTTGCGCAGATGGAACGCTGTGTTGACAGGATCAGCTCAAGTCAGTACTTGGCACCAAGACGTTTTACAATGCCAGAGTTCCAGGAAGTAGCCAGCCTCCTACTTAACGGGCTCCACTTGCTAATTCCCCAAACGTCTGAGAAGGCGATGAGGTGAAGGAAAAGTTGCAGAAATCAATAATTTATTGGGGTTTTTTTTTTTTTTTTGCAGTACGCGGGCCTCTCACCGTTGTGGCCTCTCCCGTTGCGGAGCACAGGCTCCGTACGCGCAGGCTCAGCAGCCATGGCTCACGGGACCAGCCGCGCCGCGGCATGTGGGATCTTCCCGGACCGGGGCACGAACCCGTGTCCCCTGCATCGGCAGGTGGACTCTCAACCACTGCGCCACCAGGGGAGCCCCTGGGGTAACTCTTTTAACACCAGCAACAACAAAAATCCTGATTTCATGTACCTCAAAGATATTGTGGATTTGGTTCCTGACCACCACAATAAAGCATACTGCAATAAAGCGAGCCACAGGAATGTTCTGGTTTCCCAGTGCATATAAAATTTATGTTTACACTATACTGTAGTGTATTAAGTGTGCAACAGCATTATATCTTAAAAAAACAATGTACATACCTTAATTATAAAAATACTTTATTCCTAAAAAACGCTATCGTCAGTGCCTTTAGTGAGTCATCATCTTTTTGCCAGTGGAGGGTCGTGCCTCGATGTTGATGGCAGCTGCCTGATCAGGGTGGTTGGATGCTGAAGGCTGGGGTGTCTATGGCAATTTCTTAAAATAAGACAACAGTGAAGTCTGCCACATCGATTGACTCTTCCTTTCATGAACGATGTCTCTGTAGCATGCAATGCTGATAGCATTTTACCCACAGAACTTCTTTCAAAATTGGAGTCAAACCTCTCAAATCCTGCTGCTGCTTAATCAACTCAGTTTATATAATATTCTAAAGCTTTTGTTGTCATTTCAACAATCTTCACAGCATCTTCACCAGGAAGAAGATGCCATCTCAAGAAACCACTTTCTTTGCTCATCCATAAAAAGCAACTCCTGGGCTTCCCTGGTGGCGCAGTGGTTGGAGATCGGCCTGCCTATGCCAGGGACGCGGGTTCGTGCCCCGATCTGGGAGGATCCCACGTGCCGCGGAGCGGCCGGGCCCGTGGGCCATGGCCACTGAGCCTGCGCGTCCAGAGCCTGTGCTCCGCAACGGGAGAGGCCACAGCAGTGAGAGGCCCGCGTACCGCAAAAAAAACAAAAAAAGCAACTCCTCATCTGTTAGTTTTATCATGAGACTGCAGCAATTCAGTCCCATCTTCAGGCTCCACTTCTAATTCTCTTGCTATTTCCACCACATCTGCAGTTACTTCCTCTCCTGAAGTCTTGAACCCCTCAAAATCTCATCCACGAGGACTGGAATTAACTTCTTCCAAACTCCTGTTCACAGTGATATTTTGACCTCTTCCTATGAATAACAAATGTTCTTGACGGCATCTAGAATGGTGAATCCCTTCCAGAAGATTTTCAATTTACTCTGCCCAAGAGGAATCACTATCTACAGTAGCCAAAGCCTTACGAAATGTATTTCTTCAATAATAAGACATCCAAGTTGAAATCACTCCTTGATCTATGGGCTGCAGAATGGATGTTGTGTTAGCAGGCATGAAAACAACATTAATCTCATTGTACATCTGCATCAGAGCTCTTGGGTGATGAGGTGCATTGTCAATGAGCAGTAATATTTTGAAAGGAATCTTTTTTTCTGAGCAGTAGGTCTCAACAGTGGCCTTTTTGGCTGTTCTTTGTTTTTGGCCATGCTGCGCGGCTTGCGGGATCTTAGTTCCCTGACTAGGGATTGAATCCAGGCCATTGCAATGAAAGTGCTGAGTCCTAACCACTGGACCACCAGAGAATTCCTATAACAGTGGGCTTAAAATATTCAGTAAACCATGTTGTAATCGGATTTGGTGTCATCCAGGGTCTGTTGTTACATTTATAGAGCACGGGCAGAGTAGATTTAGCCTATTTCTTTTTTTTTTTTTTAAATTATTTATTTTTGGCTGCATTGGGTCTTCATTGCTGCAGGTGGGCTTTCTCTAGTTGTGGTGAGCAGGGGGCTACTCTTCGTTGCGGTGCGTGGGCTTCTCATTGCGGTGTCTTCTCTTGTTGCGGAGCACGGGTTCTAGGCATGCGAGCTCTAGAGTGCAGGCTCAGTAGCTGTGGCTCACGGGCTTAGTTGCTCCATGGCATGTGGGATCTTCCCGAACCAGGCCTCAAACCCACGTCCCCTGCATTGGCAGGTGGATTCCTAACCACTGCGCCACCAGGGAAGCCCAATTTAGCGTACTGCTTAAGGACCCTATGATTTTCAGAATGGTAAATGACCACTGCCTTCAACTCAAAGTCACCAGCTACACTAGCCCCTAACAAGAGAGTCAGCCTGTAGTTTGAAACTTTGACTTCTCAAAGTCAGGCATTGACTTGTCCTATCTAGCTATGAGTCTTAGATGGTATCTTCTTCCAATATAAGGCTGCTTCATCTACACTGAAAATCTGTTGTTTAATGAGGCCATATTAATGAATTATCTGAGCTAGGTCTTATGGATAACTCGCTGTAGCTTCTGCATCAGCACTCGCTGCTTCACTTTGCACTTTTATGTTATGGAGATGGCTATTTTCCTTAAACCTCATGAACCAACCTCTGCTAGCTTCCAACTTTCTTCTGCAGCTTCCACACCTGTGTCAGCCTTCATGGAATTAAACAGAGTTAGGGCCTGGCTTTGGATGAGGCTCTGGCTTAAGGGAATACCGTAGCTGGTTTGATCTTCTATGCAGACCACTAAAACTTTTTCCATATCAGCAGTAAGGTTTTTTCACTCTCTTATCATTTGTGTGTTCACTGCAGTAGCACTTTTTATTTCGTTCAAGAACGTTTCCTTTGCATTCACAACTTGGCTAACTGTTTGGTGCAAGAGGCCTAGCTTTCAGCCCACCTCAGCTTTTGACATGCCTTCCTCACTAAGCTTAATCATTTTTGGCTTTTGATTTAAAGTGAGAAATGTGTGGCTCTTCCTTTCACATGAACACTTAAAGGTCACTGTAGGGCTATTAATTGGTCTAATTTTCAATACTGCTATATCTCAGGGAATAGGGAGGCCCAAGAAGAGGGAGGGAGACAAAGAAATGACCCATTGGTGAAGCAGATAAAACACATGATTAAGTTCACCATCTTATATGAGTGCACTGGCTCACAGAAACCCAAAACAATGACAATTAGTAACATCAAAGATCACTGATCACAGATCACCATAACATACATAACAATGATTTTATATAAAACATTTCGAAACACTGTGTCACCAAAATGTGACACAGACACAAAGTGAGCAAACGCTATTGGAAAAATGACACTTGACACAGGATTGATACAAAACTTTAATTTGTAAAAAATGCACTATCTGAAAAGTGCAATAAAGCAAAGCATGATAAAACAAGGTGTGTCTGTATTGCTTTTGGTATACATAGTCATTGCATATTGCCAGAAATAGTGTATGTTTTGCTTAAGACTTAAAAAGACTGTAACTTTTTAAATGTATAGGAGTTCAGGTCTTCTGTCCTATTTTTTTAAATGGCAGAATCCCTTACATTTCCAAAGTCAGTTATGGGGGTAAGATGATCTGCCTATCAAATGGATAACCAAAATTATTACCGATGACAAAAAGAACAGAAAACATCCATTGAAATGCAGTTATACTTTAATCATCAGTGAGACCTTGTGATCTCCACATCTGGATATAGGTCATACGAGCCTTATATTTAACATGTACATGGTAACAGAACATAGAACTGCCCTCTCAAATCTACTTTAGGAAAGAATTCATCTGGCAGCATGCACCATAGTTTATTAAGCTGCTGCCTGACTTTCATATATGCTCAGCTTTAGGCAAGACTATATGTCTGTATATATCCATGGGACTAGTGACCTTCAACAGATGTCAACACTGAACTGAAAATACACAGTAAATCAAATAAAATTAAATATTACTTATGGGAAATCTTATTTCAAGTTAATCAGATTATATGCAGGAACATATCAACTCTATAAGATTAAAAACTTAATAAAACAGAACTACCTCATGCCCTCCCTGTCAAATATAAAATCGGTAAAACTGACATTAGTTTTCAAACTCAAGTTACCCTCAATATACCAAGATGGGAAGTGGCTAAGCTCATTCAGAGACTGAACCACCACTGCATGAGTTGTGAGCAAATTGAGATTTCTATCCTTGAGAGGCTGCTGGTGTGCAAATACAGGATTCTGAAATTCTTTTCACCTAAAGAACTGATTGCATTTCTAGGAGGAATGTGTTTGGTTAGATGAGATGACAATAAACAACTGCCTTGGGTCAGCACAAATTTAGGGTGATTCTTTGTCCACATTTTTCATCTTAGATATGCTTCTGAGTTCAGCATGTTTGTGTGTCAAATGGATGTTTGTGAAATGCTGTCACCCACTGGGAATTAGGAGAATTCAACCTCTGGCCTAATGTTATATATATATATATGTGTGTGTGTGTGTGTGTGTGTGTATCTCAGAAGAGAATGTTATACATATATATGTATCTCAGAAGAATTCTTCAAGTAAAATACCAACACAAAGTCTGAAAGTCAGCATTTGTTCTCCAAATGTCCACATGTATTTACTCAAAGCTTTATAATTCTTAAATTTTTGAAAGAAAAGTGATGAATTTCTGCCATGCCACAATATTACAAAGCCTAAATTAATACAATAGATGTCATGCTTAGATGAAAGAACTGAGGAACATCATGATTAAGAAAACAAGCTCTGTAGATAGACCTTATCAGTCGCTTAAGCTTTGTGTGTCTCTGTGATCCGTGAAGTGGGATAATTACACTTACTTCACAGGGTTGTTATATAAGATAACATATGCCAAGTAGTTAGTACACTGCCTGACTCATAGTAGTAAATGCAGTGTTACCAAAATATCCTTATCAGTAATTTTAATTCTAGAAAATGAATGACTGAATACTCAATCTGAATTGTCTTTGTTACCGTTGTATGTGGTTCAAGGGGATTTCTGGGGGCTAGCAGTCCAAAGCCTTGCACATCTTGAAAACTAAAGATTTACTGGTCCACTCTCACTGCACCCCATAAATGATCTGAGGATAATCTTAAAAATCTAGGATTCTACAGGACTCCCGGCTTCTATTTGCAAGTCCAATCCAATGCTTGTGCCCTAGTTTGGGAAAGTCAACCCTGTTTCTAAAACAGGGTGCAGAGTACCCTTAACAGGGTACAGAGGGTTGTCTACTAGAGGGCATTTTCTCAGCAACTTAGTGGATGTTCAAAGCCAAATCAGTGTAGCCCAAGTCTGGTGCCAAAGAAAAATTTCACTCATGTGTTAGGCCTATTTGAATTATAATCCATTTGGCTCTGAAAATCAGAATCAAGATTCCAATGACACACTGATCAAACTATCATAATTTGCAAGATTAAAAAAAAATCTTTTACACACATTGTGTTTAAAAATGTGTTCAAAAGTTTGTCTTGCTATCATACGTTACATTTGGCAATAGTTTTGTTAGGTCCAATAAAAACTATTCACTAGAGTTTAAAGCATTTCAATATGGCTGCTTTGAATGTTTTTGCAGCCACAGCTGGTGCCAATGTGTTGATAAAAAGTCATTCAGGAAAGCAAGTCTAAGAATATAGTTGGGATTGATATTCTCTCCAGGCCAGGTGTGTAGATCAAATGTCAAGCTACACTGCCAGTTCTGACGCATAATTAAGAGAGACTTGGACATTTAGCACTTGGAAGCATGTAACTGAATAAAGAAAATTAAACACAACTTTTAGAAGCTTATCATGTGCTCTCTTCCACTGGTTTCCATCACTGAGATTATAGGACAAGTGGTTTTGTGCTACCTCCCCCCTTCTACCTGCTGCCAAACAAAATTAGATAATGCTATTCCTGTTTGTTTAGTATTGTACAGCTTACAGAGTACTTTCACATGCATTGCTCATTTAACCCTCACATCCACATAAAATGGAATTTGTGAAACTAGCAAGGAAAGCATTACTATTAAAATTTTAAGAGCTAAGAAAGGTAGAGTGATCTATAAAAAAATGTAGCAATAAGCATACAGAAATACACCCAGAACTTCCTCTTGAAGTGGCCCAAATGTCAGAACAGCTACAAAAATTAGGGCCACTATGGGACTCAGCAAACATCTGGAGACCTTTGGCTCACACCACTGGTAGCCAGACCAGCTGCAGGGATACCAAGGAACAAGATTTGGATTGGAATGGGCTTCAGAAGCCCACTCCTCTTGTCAAGACCAGTGTGGACTGTAGGCTAGGTCTTGGGATCTGAAAGTAAAAGTGAATGTCAATTCTGGGGTATTGGGTTAAGGTACAAGGGTATATTCCAGTGGGTAGAGCTAAGAGTACTTCTAGCATCATCCAACAGTTAATAATGCTGATACTGTCAACTAAAGAAAAAAATGTTCAGCATCTGCCTTTGCTTATAGGTCTCAAATACTTCCAAACCATATGTGGATTTAACATGGATCTGATGATACTGTATAGCTGTTTCTTGATTTCTTGGTTGCTTTTTTTTTTTTTTTTTTTTGCATTCTGGAAAGAGAACATGAAAGACCAAATGAAAAGAATTATTGCCAGAAAAATGTTTTAGTTCATCTTTCTTTTGAAAACACTGGATTCATGAGCTCAGTCTTATTTCACTGTGTTTATAATTTCCTGATGTTTTTACTTAATTTTGCTTAAAGCGCATATAACTGGATGCCTACAAATTATTCTCATAAACTCATCCATAAATGACTCAATACATGGCAGGAAAGTAGGTTTATATATAAAATATCCAATCAATGTCAGAATCATTAGATTCCTGAGCAACTAACAAAAGGAACACTGAGATCCTATAGGAACAGGGTTGCATACACTCAGTAGTCCCCCTTTATTCCTGTAACACATCCAAAGGCAGCGGGAAGTATAGGAAACAAAAATTCAAACCTATATTTGATGGAACCAGCTCAGACTCCAAAATATTTGTAAATTTTGTCAAAAGCAACTGAGTCTGCACAGAAGCCCCATGGGAGGAGACAGAGAGCACAGCAGGAGACAGAGGGCACAGCAGTGGCAAATATCAGAAATTCACAAACAAACAAACAAAAACACTTCCTGAAGTTCAGAGACACATTCTAAGGGGCAGAAGCTATATCCCTTGCCTGAACCCACAAGGTGCAAGAATGGAGATGAGACGAATATCAAAAGAAGCCCTCTTGAAGCTGGTTCATTCAGAGAAAGAGAGGAATCAGGGGTAGCTAAAAACCATACAGATAAGCTATATTCACAGAAGCTTAGTGTCAGCTAATAAGTGGAGAGTCTTTGTTAAAACCACCAATGTGGAAGATTGTCCTGGCCTCTTCCCACCTTAGAAAAGTTTTGCAAAGAGCTGATATAGGAAAATTCAATACATTCCTGAAGAATGTATCTTTGTATGAATCAAAATTCAATACATTCAATAAGGAAAATTTAATAAATAGCACAGCATCAATACAAAGATGCTATAAAAACAAGGAATAAAGTGGCAAATTTATTAACAGAAAACCATTCACCAGAGCAATACTGCCACAGAGCATATAAAGTTGTGAATGTAAAGGTTTGCCATGAATTAATAAAAACAACCTCCTCTATAAGAGAAAGCCACAAAACAGATCTTAAGAAGGAAATATTGAGAAAGAGAAGATGAAGCATGAGCTGTAAGAATGGAGGGGAGAAGTAGAGGAATAAACTAAAACCACCACAGAAATTAGAATAAGACTAAAGAAAGATCAGGGGCAACATATTATGGAAAATATACAAGGGGTATAGGAGATAAAATTAGAACAGCAAATGCAGTAAAATAAAAATAAAGGAAGAACTAAGAAGGACTGAGAGAAAATGAGAGCTACAGATGACAGGTATAGGAGATCCAACACACACATAACTAGAATCCCTAAGAAAATCTAAATGATGGAACAGAACAAATATTTAAAAACATAATTCAAGTAAACTCTATATAATGAAAGGCCACAGACTGTGCTTTCACCATTTTGTGTGAATTTACCCAAAACAGTCAACATGGAGACATAATCTAGCATATTTACCTGTCTTCAAAGATAAAGAAAGAACACTTTTGGTGATCAGGCAAAAAGATCAAGTGTGTTATAAAGAAGGAAATAATCAGGGTGATCTTGGATTTCTCCAGAGCAATATTCATCACCAGAAAATGTAACAAAATCTAGAAAATACTGAAGGAAAGAAAGCAAGAACTGAGGATTTAACATCAAATCAAATAGGGCTTTAAATTTACAGGCTACAGACAACAGATTACAACATGCAAGAATTTAGAGAATATTGTTCCCATTCTTTCTTGACTAAACTTCTAAACACAAAGGACTGGCCATGAGTTTTAATATACTTAAATGTGAACTAAGACTAAAACAAGCGTGGAGATTAGAGTGACGTAAGAGAACATAAATACTGTATGCCTTAACAAAGTAGAAATTATACCATTAACAAAAATTGCAAGAAAAAGGGGGAAAATGTGGGAGGAAAAGTACATAGATTCCCTTGGGTAGTATCTGTAGTAAAAGGATATCATTTAAAGAACATGCTATGTAATATCTGTATTAATATTTAACAATACAAAGGTAAATTCTAAAGCCAGGTGATGGAGATAAGCTAGGGAAAGAGGAGAAATAGGAAAGCTTTTAATTTTATCATTGCTTATAAAACAGAACTAATAGACAATGTCTAAGTTTATGAAGAACTAAAAATATTAAACGACACTATAATCACAAAGTAGTAGAACAAAATGCCAAACCTTTCTTAATCTCAGTAGAATCACATTTAGAAAGCAAAATGAAGAAAACAGAAAACAGGCCTTCTGCTACACAGCCTTCTCTCTCCCAGCCTGCACCCGTGCTTCCCTAGAATCAGCTGACAGAGGGAGAGAAGACCCAGGCCTGGCTGACAGATGGTTCTGCACAGTATGCAAGCACCACCAGAAAGTGGACAGTTGCAGCACCGCAGCCCCTTTCTGGGATATCCCTGAAGGACAGCAGTGAATAGAAATCCTCCCAGTGAGCAGAACTTTGAGCTGTGCACCTGGTTGCTCACTTTCCTTGGAAGGGGAAATGGCCAGATGTGCAATTGTACACAGATTCATGGGCTGGCTGGTTGGTCAGGAACTTGGTAAGAACATGATTAGAAAATTTGTGATGGGGAAATTTGATGAAAAAGGTATGTGGATATATCTCTCTGAATGAACAAAAATCCCCATGAAGAAGTTGTGTCCCATGTGAATACTCATCAAAGGGTGACCTTAGCAGAGAAGAATTGTAATAATCAAGTGGATAAGATGACCCAATTTATAGATACCAGTCAGTCTCTTTCCCCGGCCACCCCTGTCATTGCCCAGTGGGCTCATGAACAAGGTGCCTATGGTGGCAGGAATGGAGGTTATGCATCAGCTCAGCATCATAGACTTCTACTCACCAAGGCCAACCTGGCTATGGCCATTGCTGAGCGTCCAATCTGCTAGCAGCAGAGACTAACACTGAGTACCCAATATGACACCATTCACTGGGGTGATTAGCCAGCTATTTGATGGCAGGTTGATTACACTGTATGACATCCATTATGAAAGGGACAATGATTTGTTCTTAGTGGAATAGATATTCACTCTAGATATGGACTTGCCTTTTCTGCATGCAATACTTCTGCCAAAATTACATTCCATGGATTTATAGAATGCCTTATCCACCAGCATGGTACTGAACATGGTATTGCTTCTGATCAAGAAACTCACTTCACAGCAAAAGAGTGAGGCAATGGGAACATGTTTATGGCATTCACTATTCTTACCATGTTCCCCACCATCCTAAAGCAGCTGGCCTGATAGAATGGTGGCATGAGCTTTTGAAAACTCAGTTATAGCATGAGCTAGGTGAAGATACATTGCTGGGGTGTGGCAAAATTCTCCAGAAGGCTGATATGCTCTGAGAAAGAAAGAAAGGAAGAAAGGAACAGAAGGAGATGGGAGGGGAGGGGAGGGAAAGAGAAAGCAAAGGTTTCAATCTAATATCAGAGAAGGTAGCACACTCAGGTTAAAAAGCATTAAATGAAGCAAAGAAGGAAACTATAACTTTATAATACCAAGGGTAATTCACAGTAAAGATATAACATTTATGATTATTGATGTACCAAGTAATTAGAGGTTACACAAGGAGAAACAAAAACCTACTAACAATAGGAAACGTTAATTCACCTCTCTCAGGCCATGACAGATCAAGAGGGAAAAAAATTAACTAAGAATATGATACAGAAAACCTAATACAATTAATTAGACAAATCTGATTATAAAAATCACACCCTGGGCTTCCCTGGTGACGCAGTGGTTGAGAGTCCGCCTGCCGATGCAGGGGACACAGGTTCGTGCCCCGGTATGGGAAGATCCCACATGCCGCGGAGTGGCTGGGCCCATGAGCCACGGCCGCTGGGCCTGCGCGTCCGGAGCCTGTGCTCCGCAACAGGAGAGGCCACAACAGTGAGAGGCCCGCGTATCAAAAAAAAAAAAAAAAAATCACACCCTATATTCTAATAAAAAGAGTTTATACCTTCTGTTTAAGTGCCCATGAAACATTCACAGAAACTGATGATACACTAATATCAAAAAAACTTCAGTACATTACAAAAAGTAGAAATAGTACAAACAACATTCTCTGATCAATATGCAATACGACGACAAATTAACAATAAAATCAGAAAATACAAAGCTTATATCTATTGAAATTTTTAAAGACTCACTTAAAAAAACTCTTGAATCAAAGAGGAAAACTCAAAACTAAAATTGCAGAACATCTGAAAAAAAATAAGAAAACTACACATTACTAACACAATTCTGAGGAAAATCATAGCCTTAAAATAGTTCTACAGGGCTTCCCTGGTGGTGCAGTGGTTGAGAGTCCGCCTGCCAATGCAGGGGACACGGGTTCGTGCCCCGGTCTGGGAAGATCCCACATGCCGCGGAGCGGCTGGGCCCGTGAGCCATGGCCACTGAGCCTGCGCGTCCGGAGCCTGTGCTCCGCAACGGGAGAGGCCACAACAGTGAGAGGCCCGCGTACTGCAAAAAGAAAAAAAAAAATAGTTCTACTATAAGCATTTAAGAATGAAAATACATAAATTCAGCATTCATTTTAAGAAGTTAGAAAAGAAACAAAACAAAATGAAGGAAAGCCAAAGGAAGGAATCAATAAAGATAAAAGCAGAACTTAAGAAGATGGAAAAAAAGAACTAAAAACCTGGTGCTTTGAAAAGAGTCAAATGAGTGGATAAACTGCTAGCTACCTTAGTCAAGAAAAAAAGTTTTAATGTGCTAATAAACTAAATGATAAGGGAGAAATAACCACAAAAATGAAAAAAAACAAAGTATTAATAAATTGGACTATTTCTTCAAGAACAAAAATACCAAAACTGACCTTAGAAAAGAGATAAAATCTAAACAGCAAAATTTCCATAAAAGAAACAGAGAAATTCATCAAACACCTACTACTGCCTACTGCCCATTTTTCCCAGTTGAAACACCAGGTAGAAATGATTTCTCATGGGAATTCTACAAGACCTTCAAAATACAGATACTCCCAATGCTATTTAAAACTAGTTTAGAATATAGAAAAAGAATTTCAGATTCTTTTTTGAAACGAGCAGGACACTGATGGTAAAATCTGACAAAGCACATATAAGAGAAAACAATCTCCAATCTCATGTATGAAAACTGAAGAAGACTCCTAAATAAGTCCAGCAGCACATTAAAAATAATAATGCATAATTTCCAAGTAGGATTTATTATAAGTCTGCAAAGGAAGTTCAGTATTAGAAAATCTATTAATCTATTGTTATAATCTATCAATTAGTAGGCATAAGAAGAATCATACGATCATCTTCATATATGCTAAAAAAGTATTTGACCAAATTCAAGATCCATTCTTGATGAAATTCTTAAGAAAGTATTTATCAATAGATACTTCTTTAAATATTAAAATATTTTTATTTCAGCCAAAGTCAGTATTATATTTAAGGGAGAAACATAAGAGCATCCCCACACTGTAACAAGCAAGAATGGTCCTATCACCACTGTTATTTAACACTGTATCAGAAGTATTAGCCAATGCAATTACACAAAAGAAAAAACTAAGAGATGTGAAAATTAAAAAGGAGATAAAACTATCACTACATGTAGATCATATGACAACATACCTAGAAAACCCAAGGAAGTCAACTGGAACACTACTATAAACAAACAAAATATTCAGTAAATTAGAAGGTGCAAAATTAGTAAAGCAAAAATTTTCATATACCCAATATTAATTAAAAATATAGGGCTTCCCTGGTGGCACAGTGGTTGAGAGTCCGCCTGTAGATGCAGGGGACACGGGTTCATGCCCTGGTCTGGGGATATCCCACATGCCGCGGAGAGGCTAGGCCCATGAGCCACGGCCACTGAGCCTGCGCGTCCGGAGCCTGTGCTCGGCAACGGGAGAGGCCACAGCAGTGAGAGGCCCGCGTACTGCAAAAAAAAAAAAAAAAAAAAAAAAAAAAAAATATATATATATATATATATATATATAATGGAGACCCTATTTCTAGGTAAAAGGGCTAAAAGAAATGTTCAAGCCCTGAGAGTATAATGGAAAAAATATTAAAACATTCTTTGAAAGACTAAAGGAAGTCTTGAATGGAAAGGCATTTTGAATAGGAAGACTCAACATCATAAGGATGTCAATCCTCCCTAAGTTAATTTGTAAATTAATGTGATTTGAATAAAAATAAAGTCTATCTAGGTTTTATTTTTTCAGAATTAGACCAAGTGATTTTAAAATTATATGGAAATACAGAAACAAAAGTTGAGAATCTAAAAAAAAAAAAAAGTTGAGAATCTCTGCAAAAGAAGAGTACTAATGGGAGATTTTCCTTGTCAGATAAAGCCTCAGTAATTAATAAAGTATACTACTGACACATGAATAGTCAAACAGACCAATGCAAGAGAATATAGTCAGAAAGAGAACTAAATACATATGGAGCTTTAGTATATAATAAATGTGATACCTCAGAGCAGTGAGGAAAAGAGGTACCATCAATGAATCATCTGGGAACAACCAGGAAGCCATGTGGAGAAAAAATATGACCTGATCTATACCTTACATCAGAACCCAAGATAAAACCCAAATGGGTTAGGAATTAATCCTATAGATACAAACACATGGGAATAAAATGACATTTTAAAATATCAGTTGAAGCACTGAAGCAACATACTGACAACTTAAATACTCACCAATAGGGGACTGATTAAATACACTAATAATATATCTATAAAATGGAATCCTATAATTTTGTGTAAAAAATATATATTATATCAAAAGACCTCCAAGCTATATTAAGTGAAAGAAGCAAGGAGCAGTAAAATATATAGTAAAATGTAGAGTATGTTATTATCTGTACTTTAAAAGAAGAAGGAAAATATAATATATATTTGTATTGGCTTACATATAAATAAAAATCCTTGTTAAGGATAAGAAACCAATAAAAGTGGGCACCCTCTGAGGGGCTATGGGAACAGGCTGAGGTCAAGAATGAGAGGGAAAGTCGTAGCTGTATACTTTTTTATACATGCTGATGTTTAACCCAGGTAAATGGGTACTTATTCAAAAAAGATAAATTAATACATATTTTAGGGGTTCCAAGATGGCAGAGGAGTAGGAGGATGTGGAGTTCATCTCTCTCCACAAATGCATCAGGAATACGTCTACAGATGCAACAATTCTCACAGAACACTGGCTAAACACTAGCAAAAGACCCTGGACACCGGAAAGGACTATGAAGATCCCCGCATAACTGGGTAGGACAAAAGAAAGAGGGAGAAGGAGGAGGAGAGGAAGAGGGAAAGGACCTGCACCTGGGTCGGCGGAGCTAAAGCAGGCGAGAGATTCCCACATCTGGGGAAGCTCCCTCACTGATGGGGAAATCGCTTGGGACAGAAGGAAAGCATTTGAGGCTGTCAGAGGAGGGTGAAGCAACCTATCTGTGGCAGACAGGACAGAGTGAAAACTACACAGATGGTCCATACTGCAGCCCTACATGCCCTGGACGGGGATGTGTGTCCACAGTGCACACAGGGGCTGGGAGCTAGAGCGTGGGGGTTAGAGAGCAAACCCAGGGCAAGGAATGCTATTGGCTGTAGGGACACAGCCTGAGGGGACAGGAGGGGCGAAATCCGCAACAGGGAATGCCTATGGAGGAAAACTGGACTGCCACGGAAGCAGGGCGCTACTGCTGAGTCACATGCAGGGGGCAGAGCCACCACTGTAACCTCACTCTCCTCACATGTCAGCACCTGCCGCCAGGCAATAGAAAAAGCCCTGCCAGGGCTGATCCTCACATGCCTGAAGCCAGGTGCTAGGAAAAGCCTCCCACTAGGGCCATATCTCTTGCTTCTATGGTCGCCGGCTTCCCTGTGCACCTGGTGCCACCAGGTCTTCCGTGATCCAAGCAGCTGTGCCACCTCCACACCCAGTCCTCACCAGGGCAGACCCAAGTGCTCCAGGGCAGCCTCGGGAGCAGACTCCTGTAGGTGGCCCACATGCAGAGATGGGGATAAAACCACAGCTGAGCACCAGGGGCAGGGCGACTACGGAAGAGGATCGAAAATCTTTCCAACAGCTGAACAAGCTGCAGATTAAATCCCCAATATCAGCTAGGTAGACCCTGCGTCTATGGACTATCTGAACGGACAATGCGTGTTCCACAAATGAAAACCGTCTAGCTCTGGCAGCTGCAGACTTTGGGGACAGCATATGCGGGAGGCGGGCCAGATCAGAGTCTGAACTGTCCCCACAGGGCCCACAGCAGGTCCCAAGACTGGCGCAGAGGCAGAGGGCCTCCTGGGGAGGCAGAGGTGGGCTGTGGCTCACAGTGGGGGCAAGGACACTGACAGCTGAGACCCCAGGAAAACATTATTACTATTGTTTTTATTATGTTTTGATTTGTTCCATTGTTGGTTCTGTTTTTTTCTTTTCTTTCTCTTTGTTGTTGTTTTTAATTTTTATTTAGTCTTTTGGGATTTTTTAAACATTTTCTTTTTATATTTCTATTTTTATTCTATTTTTCTGTTGTTCTGTGTTTTGTTTTTCTTTTTTCTTCTTTACCATTTTTGTCTGTTTGTTTTGTTATCTTTGCTCTATTCTTCAGCTGGCACTATGCTTTGGTTTTGTTTTTTTGTTTTGTCCTTCGTTAGTTTTGTTATTGTTTGACTTCGTTTTTGGGTTCTTTTGTTTATCTGGTTGTTCTCTTGTTTTTTGTTTTATTTGGCTCTGTTTTTGTTTCTTTTGTGTGCGTGTGTTTCCTGGTTTTTGTTCTTGCTTGTTCGATTTTGCTTTTACCATTTGTCTGGGGTATTGTTTGTCTTTTTTTTCCCTTTAATCCCCTTAACTGCAATGACGAGTGGCTTGTGGGGTCTTGGCTCCCCAACCAGAAGTCGGGGCTGAGCCTCTGGGGTGGGAGCACAGTCTAGAATGCTGGACCACCAGAGAATTCCCCAGGGAATATTAATCAGCAAGAGCTCTCATGGAGGCGTCCATCTGAATCCAAGACCCAGCTCCACTCAACAGCCTGCAGCCACCAGAGTTAGACGCCTCATGCCAAACAACAAGCAAGACAGGAACACAAACACACCCATCAGCAGACAGGCTGCCTAAAGTCATACTAAGCTCACAGATACCCCAAAACACACCACCTGACATGGCCCTGCCTGTTAGAGGGAAAAGACTCAGCACCACCCACGAGAACACAGGCACCAGTTCCTCCCACCAGGAAGCCTACACAAGCCACTGGACCAACCAATGGTTGGTCTCTGGGGGCAGAGACCAGAAGCAAGAGGAACTATGACCCTGCACCCTAGGGAAAGGAGACCTCAAAGACAGTAAGTTAGACAAAATGAGAAGCCAGAGAAATACCTTGCAGATGAAGGAGCAAGGTAAAAACTCACAAGACCAAATAAAGAAGAACTACGCAATCTACCTGAAAAAGAATTCAGAGTAACCATGGCAAAGATGATCCAACATCTCAGAAACAGAATAGAGGCACGGATTTAGAAGATGCAAAAAATATTGAACAAGGACTTAAAAGAACTAAAGAACAAACAACACAATAACTGAAATTAAACAACACAATAACTGAAATGAAAAATACACTAGAAGGAATCAATAGCAGAATAACTGAGGCAGAAGAACGGATAAGTGAGCTGGAAGATAGAATGGTGGATATAACTGCTGCATAGCAGAATAAAGAACAAAGAATGCGAGCTGTCCGCTCCTCTGGCAAGACGAGGCCAGGAGACGCTCTCCTCAGCTCCTTGCCTGGGTGGGCAATTCATGCTCTAGGGCCCTCAGAAATCCTTGTTTGAGGGTCCCACTGAGTTCCCCAGTCACAGTGGTTCAGCTCAGCAGAGCGGCTGCTTGGGAATACTGCTCAGGAGCTTCAGAAAGCTTTCTTGGAATCTGACATGTTATCACTTTGAGACTGCTGGTCAGCTGCTCCTGACTTGGCCACATGAAGGCTCAGACTGTCCCAGTCTCTGAAGAGAACCAACACTATTAGCATATCACTCACCACCATGAACCCAAGGTATTTCAATGAAGAGTATCAGGAGGACATCTACAAATCCCAGACTGGCATGTGCAAGTTCTGAGGAATGGTGGAATAACCCCATGTATCTGGGTGACCTTTGGAGACACGTGACACAGAGCTACAACAGGGCGGTGGCTGACACCCAACTCATAGCCCATCTTCTCCAGCAGTGTGGTTGACAGAGTCTTGGTGCTCCGGCTGGCTGTCAGGCCTGAGCCTTTGAGGTGGGAGAGCCGAATTCAGGACATTGGTCCACCAGAGACCTCACAGCCCCACGTAATATCAATTGGTGAGAGATCTCCCAGACATCTCCATCTCAATGCTAAGACACAGCACCACTCAACAACCAGCAAGCTACAGTGCTAGACACTCTATGCCAAACAACTAACAAGACAGGAACACAACCTCACCCATTAGCAGACGGGCTGCCTAAAATCATAATTAGGTCACAGCCACCCCAAAACACACCACCAGACGTGGGCCTGCCCACCAGAAAGACAAGATCCAGCCTCATCCACCAGAACACAGGCACCAGTCCCCTCCACCAGGAAGCCTACACAACTCACTGAACCAACCTTACCCACGGGGGACAGACACCAAAAACAATGAGAATTATGAACTTGCAGCCTGTAAAAAGGAGACCCCAAACACAGTAAGTTAAGCAAAATGAGAAGACAGAGAAATACACAGCAGATGAAGGAGCAAGGTAAAAACCCACCAAACCAAGCAAATGAAGAGGAAATATGTAGTCTACCTGAAAAAAAATTCAGAGTATTGATAGTAAAGATGATCCAAAATCATGGAAATAGAATGGAGAAAATACAAGAAATGTTTAACAAGGAACTAGAAGAACTAAACAGCAAACAAACAACTATGAACAACACAATAAATGAAATGGAAAATTCCCTAGAAGGGATCAATAGCAGAATAACTGAGGCAGAAGAACGGATAAGTGACCTGGAAGATAAAAAGGTGGAGATAACTATCGGAGAGAAGAATAAAGAAAAAAGAATGAAAAGAATTGAGGGCAGTCTTAGAGACCTCTGGGACAACATTAAACACACCAACATTCGAATTATAAAACCTCTGGGGTCCCAGAAAAAGAAGAGAAAAAGGAAGGGACTGAGAAAATATTTGAAGAGATTATAGTTGAAAACTTCCCTAACATGGGAAAGGAAATAGTCAATCAAGTCCAGGAAGCGCAGAGTCCCATACAGGTTAAATCCAAGGAGAAACATGCCAAGACACATATTAATCAAACTATCAAAAATTAAACACAAAAACAATATTAAAAGCAGCAAAGGAAAAGCAAACAATAAACATACAAGGGAATCCCCATAAGGTTAAAAGCTGATCTATCAGCAGAAACTGCAAGCCAGAAGGGAGTGGCAGGACATATTTAAAGTGATGAAAGGGAAAAACTTACAACCAAGATTACTCTACCCAGCAAGGATCTCATTCAGATTCGATGGAGAAATTAAAACCTTTACAGACAAGCAAAAGCTAAGAGAATACAGCACCACCAAACCAACTTTACAACAACTGTGAAAGGAACTTCTCTAGGCAGGAAACACAAGAGAAGGAAAAGACCTACAATAACAAACCCAAAACAATTAAAGAAAATGGTAATAGGAACATACATATCGATAACTACTTTAAATGTAACTGGATTAAATGCTCCAACCAAAACACATAGAGTGGCTGAATGGATACAAAAAAAAAAACCCGTATATATGCTGTCTACAAGAGACCCACTTCAGACCTAAGGACACACACAGACTGAAAGTGAGGGGATGGAAAAAGATATTCCATGCAAATGGAAATCAAAAGAAAGGTGGAGTAGCAATATTTATATCAGACAAAATAGACTTTAAAATAAAGACTATTACAGGGTTTCCCTGGTGGCGCAGTGGTTGAGAGTCCGCCTGCCGATGCAGGTGACACGAGTTCGTGCCCCGGTCCGGGAAGATCCCACATGCCGCAGAGTGGCTGGGCCCGTGAGCCATGGCTGCTGAGCCTGCGCGTCCGGAGCCTGTGCTCCGCAACGGGAGAGGTCACAACAGTGAGAGGCCCACGTACCGCAAAAGAAAAAAAAAAAAAAAGAAGACTATTACAAGAGACAAAGAAGGACACTACATAGTGATCAAGGGATGAATCCAAGAAGAAGATATAACAATTGTAAATATTTATGTACCCAACATAGGAGCACCTCAATACATAAGGTAAATGCTAACAGCCATAAAAGGGGAAATCAACAGTAACACAATAATAGTAGGGGACTTTAACACACCACTTTCACCAATGGACAGATCAACCAAGATGAAAATAAATAAGGAAACACAAGCTTTAAATGACACATTAAACAAGATGGACTTAATTGATATCTATAGGCCATTCCATCCAAAAACAACAGAATACACTTTCTTCTCAAGTGCTCATGGAACATTCTCCAGGATAGATCATATCTTGGGTCACAAATCAAGCCTTGGTAAATTTAAGAAAATTGCAATCGTATCAAGTATCTTTTCTGACCACAATGCTATGAGACTAGATATCAATTATAGGAAAAAAATTGTTAAAAATACAAACACATGGAGGCTAAACAATACACTACTAAATAACCAAGAGATCACTGAGGAAATAACAAAATACCTAGAAACAAATGACAACGAAAACACGACAAGCCAAAATCTATGGGACACAGCAAAAGCAGTTCTAAGAGGACAGCGTACAATCCTACCTCAAGAAACAAGAAACATCTCAAATAAACAACCTAAACTTACACCTAAATTAGACAAAGAAGAACAAAAAAAACCAAAATTAGCAGAAGGAAAGAAATCATAAAGATCAGTTCAGAAATAACTGAAAAAGAAATGAAGGAAACAATAGCAAAGATCAATAAAACTAAAAGCTGGTTCTTTGAGAAGATAAACAAAATTGATAAACCATTAGCCAGACTCATCAAGGAAAAAAAGGGAGAAGACTCAAATCCATAGAATAAGATATGAAAAAGGAGAAGTAACAACTAACACTACAGAAATACAAAGGATCATGAGAGATTACTACAAGCAACTATATACCAATAAAATGGACAACCTGGAAGAAATGGACAAATTCTTAGAACTGCACAACCTGCCAAGACTGAATCAGGAAGAAATAGAAAATATAAACAGACTAATCACAAGCACTGAAATTGAGACTGTGATTAAAAATCTTTCAACAAACAAAAGCCCAGTACCAGATGGACTCACAGGCGAATTCTATCAAAAATTTAGAGAAGAGCTAACACCTATCCTTCTCAAACTCTTCCAAAATATAGCAGAGGGAGGAACACTCCCAAACTCATTCTACGAGGCTACCATCACCCTGATACCAAAGCTAGACGAAGATGTCACAAAAAAAGAAAACTGCAGGCCAATATCACCGAAGAACAAAGATGCAAAAATCCTGAACAAAATACTAGCAAACAGAATCCAACAGCACATTAAAAGGATCATACACCATGATCAAGTGGGGTTTATTCCAGCAATGCAAGGATTCTTCAGTATAGACAAATCAATCAATGTGATACACCATATTAACAAATTGAAGGATAAAAACCATATGATCATCTCAATAGATGCAGAAAAAGCTTTTGACAAAATTCAACACCCATTTATGATAAAAACCCTCCAGAAAGTAGGCATAGAGGGAACTTACCTGAACATAATAAAGACCAGATATGACAAACCCACAGCCAACATTGTTCTCAATGGTGAAAAACTGTAACCATTTCCACTAAGATCAGTAACAAGACAAGGCTGCCCACTCTCACCAATGTTATTCAACATGGTTTGGAAGTTTTAGCCACAGCAATCAGAGAACAAAAAGAAATAAAAGGAATCCAAATCTGAAAAGAAGTAGGAAAATTGTCACTGTTTGCAGATGACATGATACTATACAAAGAGAATTGAAGTGATTGAAGTGGTTGTCTCAATATCAACAAAGCAAACAACCCAATACAAAAATGGGCAGAAGACCTAAATAGACATTTCTCCAAAAAAGATATACAGATTGCCAACAAACACATGAAAAGATGCTCAACATCACTAATCATTAGAGAAATGCAAATCAAAACTACAATGAGGGGCTCCCCTGGTGGCGCAGTGGTTGAGAGTCTGCCTGCCGATGCAGGCGACACGGGTTTGTGCCCTGGTCCGGGAAGATCCCACATGCCGCGGAGCAGCTGGGCCCGTGAGCCATGGCCGCTGAGCCTGCACGTCCGGAGCCTGTGCTCCGCAACGGGAGAGGCCACAACAGTGAGAGGTCCACGTACCGCAAAAAAAAAACAACAAAAATCTACAATGAGGTATCACCTCACACCAGTCAGAATGGCCATCATCAAAAAATCTACAAACAATAAATGCTGGAGAGGGTGTGGAGAAAAGGGAACCCTCTTGCACGGTTGGTGGGAATGTAAATTGATATAGCCACTATCCAGAACAGTATGGAGGTTCCTTAGAAAACTAAAAATAGAACTACCATATGACCCAGCAATCCCACTACTGGGCATATGCCCTGAGAACACCATAATTCGAAAAGATACATGTACCCCAGTGTTCACTGCAGCACTATTTACAATAGCCAGGACATGGAAGCAACCTAAATGTCCATAGATAGATGAATGGATAAAGAAGATGTGGTACATACATACAATGGAATATTACTCAGCCATAAAAGGAATGAAATTAGGTCATTTGTAGTCATGTAGATGAACCCAGAGTCTGTCATACAGAGTGAAGTCAGTCAGAAAGAGAAAAACATATATTGTATATTAAGACGTATATATGGAATCTAGAAAAATGGTACTGATGAACCTATTTGCAAGGCAGGAAAAGAGACAGAGACTAGAGAACGGACTTGTGGACACAGTGGGGGAAAGGGGAGGGTGGGACAAACACTGACACATATGCACTACCATGTGTAAAACAGATAGCTAGTGAGAAGCTACTGTAAAGCACAGGGAGCTCAGCCTGGTGCTCTATGATGACCTGGGTGGGGTGAGGGGGGGTAGTGGTAGGAGGGAGGCTCAAGAGGGAGGAGATATAGGTATGCATATAGCTGAGTCATTTTGTTCTATGGCCGAAACTAACACATTGTAAAGCAATTATACTCCAATAAAAAAATGCATATTTAAAATTTTAATACATATTTTAAAATCTAATTATAACCAAAGAGTGAAATAGGATGGTCTGTAGACAATTTTCCAACTTGCAGAGATAAATGTATTTTACTAGTAAATCTGTCCATAATTTTTTGTAGATAAATATCACTTTAAGAAGAAAATGCATTCCTGATCTCTGCAGCCTAGGTCAACTTCCTGTATTTATATACACACTTATGTCCCCCCCTTTATTTCCTTGAAGCATTTATCATAATTAAATAATCAATTCATAATAAACTTTTTAGTGTACGTCCTCCATCCTAGAATGTAAGCATCACAAGGGCAACAGCCCAGGTTGTCTGGTTTATGTCTGTATCTTACAGTGCGGACATATAACAGGTACTCATTACATTCAGTGAAGGAGTTGGTATGTTTTAAAACCTAGGTGTTTTATTTCTGCTTTATTCAGAATCACAATAACCAAGGACATATTTCACTGTTACACTGCCATTTAGAGGGGCTGAGAAAAATGTTCTCTGACATTTCCACTGCTGTGCTGCTTCTTGCATGTATCCTTGCTTTGGGAGAAAGGATTAGAGCAAGAGCCTATCTGCAGGGGATCTCTGAGGTTTCAAAAGCGTGATGATGTGCTCTTGAATAAAGTTTTGGAATTTTCCCCATATCCAGTCTCCCCTTCTTCTTTTACTAAGAGAACTCCCCACACCCTGCGAGTTTTGGCCAGGCTAATGACCACGCCAGCTGGACATTACAATTTCCATCTTCCCTTGAATCTTCAAGAGGCTTTGAGCCTTGGTTTTAGCTACTTGGTTTTAGCAACAACTTCTGCTTCATGTCCTTCAAAATAAAGCTGTTGTCCCTCCAAGTTTTCTCTTTTTCCTTCCCATAGCCTGAAATGTGCATACAGAGCAGTGCAGCTGAAGACAATTGGAGCAAACACCTTAGCACCAGAGAGAAAAGCCAAATGCAGCAGATAGCCGAGTTGCCCCACCAGCCTGGGTCCTCTGATGTCTTTGTAGAGCACAACCCAATGACCCATCTTGAGTTGTGATACGAAGAGAAAGGAAGCTTCTAAACCATTTAAACCACTGTACTTGGAGTCACTTTTCTTACAGTGGCTAGCTTATTCCTTAAAATGGCAACAATTACGGGCGTGGTTCTTAGTTGCAGGATGTTTTACAAATAACAAAATCCACTCTAGCTACTTTAAGAAGAAAGGGATTTATTGCAGTCTATTAGGTAGCTTTTTGGAATGCCAAGGAAACTATCTTGGATTATACACTGTCAAGAGCAATGCAGACAGAAGAAACGCCCAACTCACTCCAGGCTTATTCCAGAGGAAATCCCATTATTGCCTGAGCGCTATACAGAGCACCCCAACATATCACCCATTTCGTTGGATTCTATGCTGACTTGTTGGACTGTGAGAGATGAGCATGGGAGCTGCCCATAGAGCTCAACTGAGTCCTGTCCTCTCTAGGCCATGCCAGGGTGGGCTTTGACTGTAACGTACTGATCTTCTTAGCTCTCTTTCCTTTCTGGAATCAAAGTGTCTTGTAAAGAAGCTTTTGTTTCCGTCTGCTGCAGTGTGCTTTCCGTTGCTCTCAGTGTTATCACTGAACGGTCCATTTCTTCTTTAGGGATTCCTAGAAACATGATCTTTCAAAATTTTTCATTACAGGTTTAGCATAATAAAATGCTTTAAACAGTGGAACGTAATTTTCAGTAAGGAAGAGTCATCCTGTCACAATTCTGAGCCTAATTCCAGAACTGTCCCTGAAAGGACAAGATTTATGGTCAAAGAATATGTTTAAGTCATAAAGTTGGCAAAGAGTCAAAATAGATCAACTTTCAATTATTAACATTCTGAGCTATATGTGAATTGACTGGAAACCAGATCTTGGAGCCATAAACATTAAGACTTGTTCTTTCCTCTCTGTCAATTTAAACACCCTGAGCACTTCAGGAAAACAAAGAAACATGAATGTTTGTAAAGGAAAAAGACTGGAGTGGACCTGTCTATTTTACTTTTAATGGTGGGATATTCTTTTGCTCTTTCTAATGTTTGACTTAGTTTAAGTCCAGTGTTTTCTGTAATTTTTATGACTTTCCTCAAAGGCACTTTGTTGCGAGTCAGCAAGGTATCTACTTTCACAGATTTTTCACATAACTGAATATTACCTCTTGTGTATTTAAAACATTTTTCATCTCATTTTTGTAAGAAATTTTTCTACAGTCTACTATATTCTTACCTGTCTTATTAACAAAAGATACTGTCTTCAGTTATCTCAATGAATACTCATCACCAGTCAGTGTTTGCAGAGTGAAATTCTAAGTACTTTTCAAAGTTCTTTTCTCTTCCTATTGTACTGGCAATCACTTTTCACCAATACTCCATCAAATATGTGGATGCCACCTCCTCTTTTCAAATATTTTTTTATAGCTTATCAAGCTTAATTGAAGTGTGTTAAGTAAAATCAAGCAGGCTCTGAATGAGGGTTTCTAAGTTCATCTAGGAAGGAAGGAATTTACTTACTCTGGTAAGCTAGAGTGCTGGCTTGTCAAAGCCATTCCAGCATGTTTTTCAAAAACTTTCTGGGTGCACAATCTATGCACCAGAGACTTGAGAACTGTAGAAATCTGACCTCCAAAAGAAAGTGGTTATACTATGCTGTTAGTTACAATATTCTTTTTTAAACAGTTTTGTTGAGGTATAATTGACATACAATAAACTACATATGTTTAAAGTGTACACCTTTGTAAGTTTTGATATATGTACACACCCATGAAACCATCATCACAATCAAGATAATGAACATGTCTATCACCCCCAAAAGTTTCCTCCATTCCCTTGTAATCCTAAAACACAGATCCTCAGGAAACCACTGATCTCCTAATGCCACTATAGATTAGTTTGCATTTTCTAGAATTTTAAATAAATGTAATCATACAACATGTATTCTTTTTTTGGTCATTTTTTTCACTCAGCATAATTATTGTGAGATTCATCCATGCTGTAGCATACATCAGCAATTCATTTCTTTTTACTGCTGAGTAGTAGTATATAATATAGCTATACCACAGTGTATTCATCTGCTTATAGACATCTGGGTTGTTTTTAGTTCTTAAGCTGTTACTAATAAAGCTGCTACACTTTTATATACAAGTGTTTGTACGGTGTTATGGGCTGAATTGTATTCCCCTAAAATTCATAAGTTGAAGTCCTAAGCCCCATTACCTCAGAATAGGACATTATATTTGGAGAAAGACTTTTAAGAGGTGATTAAATTAAAATGAGGCCATTAGGGTGGGTCCTAATCCAGTCTGGCTGCTGTCCACAGAGACACACAGGGATGGGCATGCACAGAGAAAAAAACCACATGAGGACACAGTGAGAAGGAATCAAATATATCTATGTATATATATTTTTTTCTTTTATAGATCTTGCTTTCAGTGATGTACCTAAGAAATCTTTGCTTAATCCAAGGCAGCAAAAATCTTCTCTCTTATGTTTTCTTCTAGAAGTTCTATAGCTTTAGGTTTTTCATTTAGGTCTATGATCCATTCTGAGTGAATTTTTGCAAATGGTGTAAAATATGGATTGAGGTTCTTTTTTTCCCCCTCACTATTTGTTCAAAAAACTGCAAATCAGTTGTCCATAAAATTGTGGGTCTGCTTCTGGACTCTATTTTGTTCCACTGATCTATTTCTCTATCTTTACACTAGTGCTACACTGTCTTGATTACTACAACATTATATTAACCTTTAAATCAAGTAATGTTGGTCCTCCAACTTTGTTCTTTTTCTAAGTTGTTTTGGCTATTCTAGGTCTTTTAAATTTCAATACGAATTTTAGAATTGGTTTATCAATTTCTACAAAAGAGCCTGCTGGGATTAGGACTGAGACTGCATTAAACCTTTAGAGTCAGTTTCAATTAATTGATTTGTTTTCCCACTACGGTTCATATTTTCCTGCTTCTTTGCATGGTAAGTTTTTATTAACTAGCAGATATTGTAAATTTTATCTTGTTGCGTAGTGTATATTTTTGTGTTCCTTTAAATATTCTAGAGCTTTGTTCTGGGATGCAGTTAAATTACCTGGAAATAGTTTTATCCTTTTTACATCTTGCTAGACTGGCCCAGAGCAATGATTACTCTAGAGCTTATTCCCCACCACTGAGGCAAGATCTTTCTGTGTACTGGACCCAGTGTGCTGTGAATCCTGGGGTTTTCTAGTCTGGCTGGTGGGAGGGGTAACTATTTTTTGCCCTGTGTGAACACCAGGCACTGCTACCTCTAATACGTTTAGATGTTTCTTTCTCCAGCCCCAGCTGGTCTGCTCACGGGCAACGGCTAATCTTTACTCACCTGAATACTTGAGGGGACCCTTTACAGATCTCTTCAGTTCTCTCTGTGCAGCTCTCTCCTGTCCAGTACTCTGCCCTGTGAACACTAGCCACTTCAGTCCCCTGGACTTTCAGCTTTATCTCCTCAACTCACAGAGTCCATTGTACTCTCCTGAGCTCCCCCTCCCAGTACTGCGGCCTGAAAACTCTCTCAAATGGTAAGCAGGGTAATTACAGGGCTCATCTTGTTCTTGTTTCCCGTCTCTCAGGGATCACTATCCTTTGCTGCCTGATGCCCAGTGTCTTAAAAACCACTGTTCCCTATATTTTCTTTCTTTGGAGGGGGTTGGTTGTTTCTGGTAAGAAGGAGAATATAGTCCCTATTACTCCATCTTACTCAGAAGTAGATGTTCCCACTCTCCTTTTTGACCATTGTTTTATAGCTTCAAGATAATGCATTTTTTAAAAAAATCATGTCATTAATCAAACCTTTTTAGTCAAAGGTTAGCTATTCTAATTCACTTATTTTTCTTACATTATGTCATTTTGGAACTGTGTCTTTTGATTCTAACCAATGCAGGATTCCTTTTCCATCTGTAGCAAACAATGCTAACAATAAAGGGAAATGATTGAATTAGAACTAGACAATAACTGCTTCCTCTCCTGTTGTGCCTACTCTGACCAATTTGTTATGGCCACTGGATTTTGTTGGCTCGAAAGTATTACAGAAACTTATCTGTTACTCCTTCACCAATAACTGAAAATGAGTAAAGAGAAAAAATTTTAAATTAAGAAGATGCTTTAAATTTGGGTTAGAGTGCTGAAATGTTGGTTAGCTTAAACAATCCATTCTGATTTTTTTTTTTTAATGACAAAGTTGTACATCGTCATTTTCATTACATTTTTAATCTCTATCTATGGTTATATATCCTTCATCATTCAAAACATTTATTTGCATTTGTGTTTTTTAACTTTTTTTTCTTGGTCAGAACTTGCCAAACACATCATTTTAATGGACTTTTATAAAAAACTGGCTCTTGATATTACTTATTAATTTTTTTTTGCTTTACTGCTTTCTTATTCAATTTATGCTTTTTATCCTTCTATTGCAATTTTGTTCAGTTTCTGGGATCTCGTCTAGCTTCTTCAGACAAAAGCTTAGTTTGTTTCACTTCAATTACATTCATTCTACGTTCTATCTCTACTGTTCCCCTAACTATCACAACTTATATCCAATATCTAAAATGTTTCTCTCTGGAGGGGGTGGGGAGAGAGGGAAGGAAGGAGTTAAAACCAATAATTTGGCAGACATTTATGTAAAAGAGACAACATAAGCTTCATGAGGGTGCGACTGTTCACTTCACAAGGGCAGGTTTTGTGCTCCAAAATATTTGGTGAATAAATGAACATACCTGTTCCTGCCAAACTTATTTCTTCTGATCTTGCCTCTGTACTTGGAATGCCCTTTCCCATTTTTGCTAGGGGAATGTGTGTTAATTCTTCAAAACTGTTTCTAGGTCAATTTGCCAAAAGTCAACCGCAAAAAGCCAACCTTCCACAAGGCCGATTTGCCGAATATTCTTGTTCCTTTGAACTATTTATAAAGTTTACAACAATTCACATTGGATGGGATAGTTTTAATAGCTTTTAAAAATTTATGTAAACTTTTAGTTCACCAGTTTTCATAACAGCATTTTAAGGAATGTTTAATTTGTCTCTACCCAGATTCCTGCTGCTGCAGCTGGAAAGAGCTGGGACAGAGAAAGGGGACTTCTACTAGGGGCAAGATGAAGAGGAGGGTCAGTATTCATTGCCTCCCAGAGAGAGGCAAGATGTGGTCAAAATACAAAGGATATATGCATGGACCATATATTCACAAAGAACAGATTCTCAAATACAATGACTTTTTATAAACACATTCTTAAATAAGAAGCAGCCCACAGGTTCCTCCTTTGTTTCCCCATACATTTCGCCCCGTTTCTCCTCATCTCTGTAGTCTCCTTTCTCCCTGGGAGAGCCGTGCTACACGCTGACTCTGCTCCCTGTCTCTTCCCAAGTAGTCATTCCCTCCCTGCTCCTTCCAGTGCCAGCAGCAGGAGCTGGGGCAGACACAAACCCAACATTCCTTCGAGTGCTATTATGGAGACAAAGTGAAAACTAGCCCATCTAGTTTCTAAGTAGCGAAACGAAACAAGTAAATTCAAAGAAGTGGTTATTCCACAAATTGGACTCATTTTCTCCCAGACCTCACTCATGTGACTGCTCTTCTACAAAGTCTTCTCTGACTCTCCTTGGTTGAAGTGGTGGGTCCTGTTACACCCTGTTCAGACCTCCATCACACCCCTTAGAAGTGATCTGAAGACAGAAGCATTTTACCCCAGTTATTTGATTTCAGAAGTAGCTCAATCTCTAAACTGTTTATTCATTCAACAACTACTTATTAAACAATTTTTTTTCATTAAACAGACATCTACGGGAGGTGTGGTAAATTGGGTGAAGGAGGTCAAAAAGTATAAACTCCTAGTTATAAAACAAGTAAGTCCTGGGGATATAATGTACAGCATGGTGACTATAGTTAATAATATTGTGTTGCATGTCTGAAAGTTGCTAAGGGAGTAGATAAAAGTTTTCATCACAAGAAAAAAATTTTTTGTAGCTATGTATAGTGACTGATGCTAACTATACTTATTATGGTGATCATTTTGCAATACATACATATATCAAATCATTATGTTGTATACTTGAAACTAATATAATGTTAACTATATCTCAATTAAAAATTTTTTTAAACAAAATAGAACACAGACATTTACTGTGAGCTGACTCTGTGCTGGAAAGTAAAAAAGATGCTGGAAATTAAGGTAAAGTAAGTCCAGGTCTCAGTGCAGAAATCAGTCTGGAGAAAGCAGAACAAGTCTTAGACCTCTTTATATTCACCTTCCCCTTGGCATTGTGGTTGGCATCGATTCTGTGCTCAGTAGAAGTGCTAAGCATATCACAGGCACTTTGCAACTAAAAGAACTAGAACTACAAGTCCCAAGTACAGTCACGGGTGTTATAACTAACAGTGAAAACAACAGCAGAAAATAGTTCCAGTGCAAGAGAGATTATGAGGGGCTTCTGAAGGCTACATTTTCTAATTCACCAAAATATTTAACAAAAAAAGGACAAACAAAATTGTTTAGTGAGGTACATAGTATTCAGAATGTCACAAGAAGGAAAAGAGATGAGATAGCCCTTGTATTTAAAGTTTGGGTCCCGAAACAGGGCACTTGCCACTTCTTTCAAACTACAACAATAATAATTCAATAACTATGCTCAGAGTCCAGATATGCTAAATGGTATGTTAGGTGTAAATTCATTGAAAAAAATGTATTAATTTAGCCATAATCTAGTTCAAGGTGTAACCTATCAGTCCTAAGGTGATAAAAATTAAATAATATTGAATCATTCCAGATTCAAGGTCTTACAGCTTCCACATGGCACTGATCAAAAACATGCAGAAGCACATAATAATTTAGGAAGTTCAATAACATACAAAATGACCACAATAAAATTTAATTCAAATCTGACCCTCAGGATTTTTGAAGATTATATCTATTAGTCTGGACAGTTAAAACAGAAATTATGTTGTCAGATGTTCCCCCAAACAGCCCTCTTTTAAAATAAAAGAAACCTAGGTTTATGATTGCTAGTCATAACGAAAGTAGGTCTTTGGAATCTCCATCCTTTGATGTTCTGTTTAGAGATAGTAGGAAGTAAATAGATTTGAGTTTTAGCAAATTTTCAGACAACTTGCATGTTAGGCTGAATGATATCCCTTCCCCCCAAAAATAGCATGTCCTAATCCCTGGAATCTATGAATAGTGCCTTACATGGCCAAAACAGACTCTGTGAATATAATTAAGGATTTTGAGATGGGGGAGATTACCCTGGATTATCTGGGTGGATAACTTTTATTGTTGCCATAATTTATAGTGTTATCACAGTAACACTTTGTCAGTGTAACTATTTCATTTAGAGACACAATGGATTAGGATAAATCCTGCAGTCAGATTGATGTGAAAGACAAGATTACCTGGATTATAAAAATCAACATTCTCTGCTCCACCTTTCTTGAATGAACCAGAATTCCATTATTCCCTTCTTTGGCTCAAAGGCCAGACTGTGCCTATAGGCAATCACAAGCAGTTACTCACACAGTTACCTTATTGATTCCCAGTAAGTAACTCATATGCTCTGAGTTTTAACTAGATCTAATTCAGAACCTGTCAGACTGTCAGGCCAGATTTCCAGCATGCAGCCCCTGAAAAGAACATTTAAGGATGGAGATCCCAAAGACCTCTTTTACCCTATTTTATTTAACAAAGTTTTGGAATAAGCCCTCCACCCCACACCACTTCCTGGATAGCCAGGTAAGTTCTGAAAGGTGTAGCTTTGCTTCCTGAATTGCTTTGGATGATCTGATCATCTAACATATTCTCAACTGTCCTCACTGTCATCAATCCATAGCTACACAATTTAGACTGCTAATTAAATCTCAGGTATAAACTTTAACTTTAATCTTTGTAATTGAGACATTTTTATACACACACATGCCAAAAGTCTTTTTAATTAAAACCTTTTGTGGAAATATTTTTACTTTCCATTTTGCAGATGGTGAGAAGTATATGAAACGTTTTGATTCTGTGCAGGGCATTCCTGTTTTAAATCAAACTAATTTTTCCATAGAATATTCTGTGATTTGCCCACTCTTAATACACTTCAGCCAGACACATTCCCTTTGAAATTAATTCCAGTTTGTGAAATTCGAAAGGTGAAGACTAGAAAGAATGTAATTTCATATTGGTGGTTTCTGTTGCTGGGTAAACATTATTAATGTTTTCATAATGGCATAATAAGTGATTTAATTCACTAAGCACAGTAGACATATGGTACCATGTTCATATTAGCTATGCCCAGTACATGAAAATAAATCAGTAAGTATAATCCATATGCCTATTTTTTTTTTTACTAACCTACTGCATTTGAATATGAATTTGTCACTAGCAATGAAGATCTCCAGTTAATATGAACTATGGCAAGAAAGAATATACCATTAGATGTATAGGTTAATAACTAGAATATACAAAAAATGGTGATTAGCAATTCAGTTCTACAAATACTGGGATCATACCATGCGACAGGCCCTGTATTCTGAACTGGGGACAGAGGAGTGAATGAACCAAATCCAGCCCCTGCCCCACGGAGCCTAGTGTACAGACCAGGTTCCACTCTTGCCAGACTCACGATGCAGGTGATTGTGGCACATAGAGCAGCATGTCTTAATACGAATTCCAACCTCCTTCCTGTACTGCAGTACTTTCATGTCCTACTCAGGTTAGAAAGCTAAAAACTACACTTTCCAGACTCCGTGTAAATGAGTTTAGGATGTGATTTGGATTCCACTAATCAGGTGCACTTATCAAAGACCTGGATTAAAACTAAATTAAGTGGAGACCGGGCTAGCTACAGAATTCGTGGGGCCCAGTATAAAATGAAAGCACGAGGCCCCTGTACAGAAAGCAGGGGGTGGAACTTCTACCCTCCTTTTGTGGTCTTTTCCACCATTTATCAAGGTGGTTTCTTTTTTCTTTCTTTTTTTCTTAAGCCCCTCTTTTTGTTTGCTATTTTGTGGTGTGATCTCAGAAAGCAAGGACACTCAGATACGCGTGCAGACACTCACCGGGCCCAGGGTCCCTGCCCACGATTGGGCGCGCACTTGCGACCCACTGGCTGCTGGGTTTCCTCTCCCACCGACTGCCGGACCGACCGAAGCTTCCAGAAGTCCCGTCAGACATCTCTCTTTCCCAAGGGCTGGCACCCCAACCCACGGAGGATGGATGACTCTGAAAGTACTGCCACCTCCACGCCCAGATGCACTAGGCACCTGGATAGAGGCAAGTAAGAACCTCTCCCTGCAACTAAGAACGCGCGCTGCTACCCGCCAGGAGCGCGGACCGTGCGGCGTTGCCCTGTCGGCGATCGAGGAGCGCATGCGCCTGACGCGAACCAATCCCAATCCTCCTCGCACACAGGGCCGGGTCAACCCCAGGGCCGGAGAGGCGATGGTCACTGGGCAGTGGCAGGGAAGGAGAGCCCTGGGGTGCTAGGTCGTAGGGGACAGGCTGGCCGAGAACCTGTCACAGGGAAGTGGCAGGAGGAGGGAGCTGAGGCTCGAAGCTCCCCGTGAATAATCCACTGTCCCAAAGGACTTCTCCTCAGAACACAAATTTTAAATCAAGAATTTTAGGATGGCAACCTCGGAGTGTTAAACTACAAAAGTGGCGCCCTTCTAAGGGTGGGACCTCGACTGGCTGCACAGGTTCTGTGTTCATGAAGCTGGTCCGGAGCGGAGAGAAAAGGTGGGAGGCTTTCATTTTGTGCCTGCAGATTTGGGCAAAGGCATTAAGGTTCTCCTGTCATCAGTTTCCTGCAAATTTCAAGAGCTTGTGAAGTTCCTGACCACGCAGAAGCTGTGTGATTTTGGAAATTGGGAGTTGTTCCTAGAAACTCAGCCTAGAGCTTCCTCCTATAGCCCTTCAATAATTTTACAAACCATCAAATAACTGGCAATAATTCCCTTAGCCCAACCAGGAGAGTTCAGTTGCAAACAACAGAAACCACAATGGGTACAGTAGTAGTATTCTGGAAAGGCATGAAATAGGAAGATTCCAGGAATAAACTGACTGCAGTGGCCACTGTTCAGGCACAAAAGAAAGCACTTCATATTGGAGAAGTTCATTCTGTGCTAGAAGAAAAACCAGTTATACTAAGGGAGAAGCATTATTAGAATAGCTGTGCCATTCTTCACTGCCCTTTTATATCACAAGAGTTGGAGAGGATTGTTGAAGCAGAGCAGTGATTAGATATGAAAGTGGGGAATCTAAGTAAATTGTGTCTTTGCTAAGAAAGAAGTACAAATTGTCCCCCTGATATGGTAAGAAAACATGAAAAAAATCTACTTTAGATTTAAGTAGATCTACTTGCTTTATTACCTTGAGTAAGTAAATTAACTTCTCCAAGTCTCAGGTTCCTCTTACTTTCCTTCCAGGGTAAAGATAATATATAAAAAGAACCTGGAATAATATCATAGTATATATTCAGTATATAACGCATAGTATATATTCAGTAAAACTACTGTTATTATTATAATAAAATCAAAATTTTGTATAGAAACATGTGGATGGCTTTCCCAGGTCACATTACCCAACCAAAACTTTAAATAAAGCAACACCACTCCGATTCTCTCTTGGATACCTTGGCATCCATCTCCTATCCTCCCACCTGTCCATGCTCCAATCCAGTCAATTTACCCATCCACCCTCCCACTCACCCCTCTAACCTTTCTCTCTTCTAAAACTGGAACTGTTATGAGTTGGAATTTAATATTCAGAAGCCTTAAGATTGCCTAGTAGCCATCTACCATAGCAAGCCATAGATTAGAGATTTACTCCAAAATATAGTCTAAAATCCATATAAAATTTTCTCCTCAAAAAGTTGCTTCAACTTTATAACAATCACAGGGATGCTACATATTTCTGGTTGGCTGGGGAGGTGAACAGTGGAAGGCCGGTCTTCATGTCAGCTCTAACCACCATACTGAATATTGATGAGAAATCTTCCTATACTTTTGCATGTGCTATTACCTCAACTTGGGATTTCTTTCCCTGCTTTATCTGATAAATGTAAGGCCTATTTCATATTTTTACTCTTCTTTGAATCTCCCAGCACCCCCAGACAACTGATCACCCCGCCACTGCCAGTTTGTACCTTGTGCACACCTCTGCATAGCACTTCCCATAATAAACTGCTAGTGCTTATTTACACATCTATATATTTGATGTATATATTTTTTAATCTGACACCTAACTCAGTTGGGCACATGGGGTGCTTGATACATGATGAATTAATCTAGAATTTTAAGAGGAAGCCCAAGCCCTTTGCTCCCAACTTCACCCCATGTAGGCTCAGTCTGAGGTTTCCCTCTTCAGTTATAATCAGCAGCTCCACCCATCCTTCCCTCCTCTTACCAGAGCTCCTGTGAATCCAGCTCACTGTGTGGGGCAGTGGCACGTCACCCAAATCTCATCCACCCATTCCCATACTCCTGTTCTGTCCTGGACCCTCTCAGACGTGTCCTAGCATTTTAAAGGTATGAGCAGAGAAAGACAAAGAAGTGAAAGAAAAGAGAGAGAGTTTCAGAAAGAAAAGCATGGTCAGCAATGACAAATGTAGCACGAGGTAAAAGAGCTGTTGAAGTGCCTAACGTATTGTGCCCTACCGTGCTGTAGTCTCAAGCAAGACGTAAGGGGTAAAAACACCAACAAGGCAGATGAGTCCCTTGTCTTTCTGGACCTTGCCTCCTACCATGCCACACACAGCAATCACAGCTCATAATTGCGACAAAGGAAGAAAATAGGGAGATGACAAAAATGTTGCCCATGATAGTAAGCAGCTATCTATAATTAATCCTAAATTACTGCTATAGGTCAAGGCTTGTTCTAAAGACTATGTGTATAATTTCATTTAATCCTTATAACAGCCGTAGGGGAGAGGTACAATTATTTCCTCACTTATAGACGAGAAACTGAACCACAGAGAGGTTAAGTGATGTTCCCAAGGTCACACACCATGTGTTGTTCAGGAAAGGTCTCTCTGAGAGTGGATATCTGAGCCAAGACCTGAGGGATGAGAATGAACCACTCATGTGAGAGCTGGGGGAGAGAATCTGGGGCTATGGGAAGAACAAGTACCCAAGCCTGGAAATGGACAAGGGTTTGTGGGGTTTGAATTATAAAAAGGAAGTTGGTGGGGCTGGATGAGCCGGAGCGAGTGGGGAGAGCACAGGAGATGAACCTGAGGGGAAGCAGGGGCTGGAACATGAGCTGGCAAGCCTCATGAGGAGACAGCTGGAGCGGCCAGAGTGGCTTGAGCAGTTGCAGTCGAGCCGTGGTAGCAGAAGGCAGGCTTAGCTGGTTGAGGAGAGAATGGGAGGTACACAAGTGGAGGCAAATATTCAAAACTGAATAAAGGAAACTAGCTTTAGAAAGGGGAGAGAGGATGGTGATGAGAGGCAAGGCGTGGGATTGACCAACTTTAAATACATTTAAATGCTGTAGAGAATGAAGTGAAGACAGAGGAGAGAGGAGGGGTGACGTCCTGAGCAAGGTCTGAGCATGCACCAAAGGGCTGGGATTCAGGGCCCAGAGGGGGGATTAGGTTCAGACAGGGTGAGGCAGAGTGATTCCAGTGTGGTGGAAGTGCTGCAAGGAAGGATGAGTTGGACACACATGAGCTTATGGGTGGAATGGAAGAAAGCTGGAGAGTTCTTATCTCATTCTTCAGTTCTCTCTGTGAAGTTGGTTCCCCAAACACTGTATCCAACCCACCTATTGAACACTCATGTCCAAACTTTACTGCAGTCAAGGCTGAGACTCTTACTTCTCTTGGCCCTCATCCTGGGCCTGCCTGCCCACCCCCAAGTCAAGCTCTTTATGGGCTCACTGCTCCCCGTCCCTTCCCTGCTGACCAAGAGGTGTTCAGTACAACGTAATGCTTTGTGCTTGTTTTCCGGAGACCTAGTAATACCTAAACTCTTAAAATGGCAGTAATATATGCTCAAGAATTAAAAATAATACATGAGAATTGATCTATCAAGGACCTTTATAACAAATGGCTCACTATATATGCAAACCTCACCCCACGAGATGACGCCAAAGGAATTTCATAGCTCCTTTATCAAGGAAACATTTCTGTAGAGGGTGGAGTGCAATCCTCTGAAGAGTCTCCTCTGGCATCACTGATCCTGTCAACCTATATTTCACGCAGACTGAATGGGATCATGGATTCTGACAGATATAAAATTCCATGGGTGCAAGACATCAGTGAACATGTTCAATAAAGCTCGTATGATGAAATGACATGTTCATTCAAAAACACCTGACCACAGCTTACCCATCTCCTTTGAGAAAACTGTAATGGTTGTGTTCCTCTCCATCAACAATCAAGATAATGACAATCCATATAGAAAAGGATGAGTTACTTACATCGATCAAAACGTGTTTTATATACAGTTTACTCACTTTTGAGAAGTAAAATCTCTCCTCTTATGAAAAGGCTGAAATTGTAGACTTGTAACAATTATATAAGAAAACTTTCTCAAACTTTCAGCTGTAAGATGAATAAGGTCTGAGGCTCTAATGTATAACACCGTGATTATAGTTGATAACACTGCAATGTATAATTGAAATTTGCTAAGAGAGTAGAACTTAAATGTTCTTACCAAAAAAAAAAAAAAAAAAAAAAGATAAATATGTGAGGTGATGGATGGGAGGAATTAACTAGAATAGATGGGAGGAATCTTTTCACAATGTATATACATTTTAAATCCTCATGATGCACACTTTAAATACCTTACAATTTTATTTGTCAAGTATATCTCAGTAAAACTGAAGAAAAAGTCAAATGATTTGTAAGCATCCTTCCCCCCGACCCCTATTTTTTTTTCTTCTTCAGCAGCAAGCAATAACAACAAAAAACAACTAAAAGTAGTTGAATAATGAAGGGGCTAATTTTTATGTAATAAAATGTCTCATGTAAGGCTGTGGAGAGCTGGTACATGAACTCCCTGATTCCATCAAGAACCCAGGGGACAGGGGCTTCCCTGGTGGTGCAGTGGTTGACAGTCTGCCTGCTGATGCAGGGGACACGGGTTCGTGCCCCGGTCCGGGAAGATCCCACATGCCGCGGAGCAGCTGGGCCCGTGAGCCATGGCCGCTGAGCCTGCGTGTCCGGAGCCTGTGCTCTGCAACGGGAGAGGCCACAGCGGTGAGAGGCCCGCGTACCGGAAAAAAAAAAAAAAAAAGAACCCGGGGGCGGTCCTCCTCCTGCCCCACCATTCTTGGCAGGTGGCTTTTCCCCACATGGTCATGAGATGGCTGCTGTACCACCTCATAATTCATCTGCCTCCGGAACCAAGGAAGCTTAGTTTATTCCTTTAAAAATGCTGTTTCCAAGTTTCATCCAACGACTTACATCTTACTGGCTAGAATTGGGTCATACAGTCAGCTCTAGTGGAAAGATCGTTGGAAAGGTGAATATTCTAGCTTTCAAGCCACCGTGTAGAAAAAAGCAAGAACGAAAGATTGTGAATGGCTTTTAAGCCGCCTTGTCTGCCTCTGTGGGCAAGGAGATGAGGAAGGAAGTTTATTAAAAAAATATTACTAGGCCATCCAAATATTCTAAATCACAGAAAGAGAACATTTCCTTAGCAAATATTGACTTTTATAAGTGTTACTGTTTGGCAGTACAAGGCAGATTTTATTGATTTAGCGAGTCAATGTAACAGTCATTACTTACTACTGAGATGGTTTCTCAATATGCTAAGGTCCTATTATGATTTGACCTTCAGCTGAGTTCGATTCTTCAAATGCTTTTATTTAAACCCTGGACACTTCTAGACACTCAGACTTCAGGACAGCACAGATCTCAGCCCCATTATTCCCATTCTAAGCTGTCTCAGGAAAAATAAAAAGGTTTGTCTAATTCTCTTAAGTATCAGCTAGATAGGGAAGCAAGATGCTAAATGGGCTCATTTATAAAGTGATTCTACATATTAGAGTCACCTAAGAACCTCTTAAGAAATTCTGATAAACTGATTTTTTAAGACCTCTCTAGATAATTCTAATGTGCAGCTAATGCTGGGTACTGCTGCATTAGAACAAAGAAGGGAAAAAAACAGAAATAGCATGGAAAACCATGAACAAGTTATTGAACCTCTATAGGCTCAGTTTTCTCATCTGTTGATTAAATTAGTTAATTCACATAAACATGTAGTTTGATGCATGGCATAGAGCAAACACTTAGATATTACTGTTTTGTTGATGTTAATATATTTTTGAAAAAAATCATTTTATTTGTGATCAGATGGAGTTTTTCCAAGGTAGGCAATAATATATAAGAGCATAGATCTTGAAGACAGCAAAATTTGGTACTTAAATCCCAGTTCGGCCACTTACTAGTTAATTTGACATTAAGCAGGTAAGCCATTTGATCTGAGTCTCAGTTTTCTCACCTATTAAATGTGAATAATACCCATCTCTCAGGTTGTGCCTATTAGAAGATACTATGTATGCAAAGCATAATTTTCAAAAGAGTAAAATCATGACTCATATAAATATAAAATGGACATGTATCAAAGATTTTATTCAACTCTTCAGTTACTCAGGGAACCAATAAGATGGTAAGACCTGTTCAAGTGAGAATCTGACTTAACAAAGCTTTATAGTTTACCAGTCAAACTGCATTTGCCTTGTTATGAACAGGAATTATTTGCATTGCTATTTGTTTTTCACAATTTAACAGCTACCCCTATGGAACTGTAAAATAATCTAGTCAATTGAAGGTACATATTCCTGGAATCAGATAATGCCCTGAGGGTCGCCTGGCCAATGCCTAGCACTCCACTGAAAGACACCAGTAATTCTCTTTGCCCACTTCCAAGTCCTGACATGTAGACAAAGTGCCCGGCAGGGTGTACCTGCCATGCAGTAAGTACTGATTAAATGGTGGCTCCAGTTCTTGTTATTCTTGAGTCATATGATTATTTACCTAGAAAACCCAAGCAAGTCAACTAAATGTATTAAGACAGATTTATCATTGCTATGACACTATGCATTTGTGCTTTACATTCCTCCCTCTACTGTAAACATAGCAATGATAGATTTTTTATGTAAAGAAAAATCATAGTCACATTCAAAAGCAGGATAAGAGAGAACCTGCAGCAATATGCAGGAGCCGAAGCCTCAGGCAGCCCAGCGGTTGGACTTGCGTGGGGTGACAGAGCGTGGTCCCCTTCCTAAAGCTGGAGGCAAGGACAGTCTTATCCTTTTCCAGCTCAATGACTAGATCTCTGATTATCTCCAGTCACGGAGCGAGGGACAGGAGCTCAAGCTACAACTAAGACCATATCCTGGGCTACAGATGGTGGGGGAAGAAAGGGTGCAGGCAACCAAAAAACTGATAAACATGGAAGCTTGGAGAGGAGGAGGATGAAACACCCACATAAGATAAACATTCAACTAAAATTTCAAAGAAAATGGGGAAAATTAACACTAGGAAACACAGCAAATAAACTTAACAACCAGAATATTAATAATTAACCAAGAATATGATGCAGCCATTAATTGTGGAAGACTATTTAACAACGTGAAAATATTCACATGTGAAAAACGTGTTAAGGGAAGATATATGTTTTAAAGACTGGTCTGCTTGTTGGCCATTCGCTTGTGGTTACATTTCCACATTTCTATGCTTCCCACCCCCCTCCGGAAAAACTCTGCCACTGCAGGAAGCCAGAAGTCTGTATATGCCAGTCTTTTCCATATTCCCTGGCAGAGTGGAAATGTGGAGGATTTCCCTTCTTCTGGAGGCAGCTCCCACACACAGCAGCAGCAGGTAAGCCTGAGCTCCTGACAAGCAACAGGGTTTGAACAGGAGGGTTCCTAGAATCCTGTAACATCGGCAGGATGTTTTGTTTCATTTCATTTTTAATTTTAACTACATTTCATTTCCATCCAGGTCAAGGGATAATTGAGAAAAAGGTTCTTTCCTAAATACATAACCAAGGAAGCGTAGAAGGGCTCTCGATGCCATTGTTTTGAAGTTAGCCTATCAGTAATCATGATTGAAACGTAACCCCGATGGCTTGCACAAGCGGAATAAAATGCCTCGCGTTGTAGGATGTTATAAAGGCTGCTTAGCTTCATTTCCAGTGCTGCACAACTCCCTGCTCCCTGTACATCAGCTGCAGTGGGGTTCCAGCAGCCTCAAGGCATGTGACTGTGGCTGGGGTCTGGGCAGCAGCATCTTCCTTC
This sequence comes from Orcinus orca, assembly GCF_937001465.1. Taxonomy (NCBI): domain Eukaryota; kingdom Metazoa; phylum Chordata; class Mammalia; order Artiodactyla; family Delphinidae; genus Orcinus; species Orcinus orca. The sequence goes on along the minus strand of NC_064559.1, from coordinate 136,927,796 downwards.
CTGCTTCTCCCGTCTTAGGCATGGCAGTGGCTGCCAGCAGTTACTATTCTTTAGGTAAACTTAACAGCTTCCTTTTATTGCTCCTCCAATCTTTCCAACCACTCTTCTGCACTCTATTCCCTCTACTGGTCCTCACTGCCTGAGCAGACAATGACTGACAGTTGGCTTCACCAGCAGAATACAGATGGCATTCAGCAGTGTCATAAGTGCCGAAAAATTGGAGGAGCAATGATACTTGAGGAACTGTGAATGCCAGCAGGAACTGACCGTTTTTTCTTTTTTTTTTTTGGCCACAACTCACAGCATGTAGGAACGTCCCTGACCAGGGATCAAACCCGCACCCCCTGCAGTGGAAGCACGGTGTCTTAACTGCAGGACCACCAGGGAACTATTATGCTAAAGAAGTAAGCAACTTACACAGTACAACTGTTTTAGCATATCTACAGAGAGGAGGCCGGTTTTATCTGGTTAGCAGGATTACAGGTGATTTTTATGTGGCGAGAAGATCACAAATGCTGGAACCAGCCTATCTATAGACTCAAATCCCAGCCCTGCCACTTCCTAGGTGTGTAGCCTTGGGCAGGATTTTTAACCTCTCTGCCTGGTTTCTCCAAATGCAAAGTGGTTGTGGTTGATATAATATCTCAAAAAGTTATTTGAAGAAAAAAAGTGGGTTAATGAAGTTGAAGAACATAGAAGAGAGCCTGACATATAGTATTATATAAGTGAATTTTAGAAATTATTTTTTAAATTTTTCTTTATTTTCCAATTTTAAAAAAGGATATATAATTGACCAGAAAACATGTCATATGTAAAAAGAAAAATGTGACATACGTAGAAAGTAAATATAAATGATCTTAAAGTTATTGTTAAATTTGTAATTTTTACCGTGTCACAGAGCTGTAGCAGCGACTCTGGCAGACTGTGGGAGGGGACTGCACAAGGGTGTGAAGGAGGCGGGGATCATTGTGGGCCATCTTGGAGACTGGCCACCGCAAATCTGGAATATGAAGACCACTGTCATGCTTATTGCCAAATTAAATTTTTCCTTGAGTCAGTTAGTAATGCATGCAGCTAAGAGTAATAGAAGTCCCAGCCAATGGTGATTTAAACAAGGAAGGAGTTTCTTTATTTCACATCACAAGAAGTCCCACAGTAGGCAGTCCGTAGCTAGTATGGTGGTCCAGGATACCTTCAAGGACCCAGGCTCCTGGCTTTTAGCTTTATCACCCTTAGTGATGACAGCAGCACTTCCAGAGCCCTTTGGCAGAAAGAGCCCATGTGGCACCAGCAGCCTTCCTTCCCTTTACACCTCATTGGCCATAATCCCATCACGCAACTTCTAGCTGTAAGGCAAGCTGGGTCACTGAGTTTTTAGATATTCTAGCCTCTATAGTAGATGAAGGCAAGAAAAGCCAGGAAAACTGTACTGATGGAGGTCACAAGTTTCTAGCATGTTTCCTAAGTTCAGATTTTGAATGCTGCATTTTCTTTAGATCACGAGGTAAAAAATTATAGGAGCTATATTATGACATAAAAAAAGCACAGGGCCTTACATGTAACAGGTTCTTATTAATCATTTCTTGAGTGGATATGTTAGATAAGCATTAACCCTATACAAGCTTTTCCTGAAATGACTCTGTATTCTATTTGCATTCATTGGGAAAAATAGATTTTCCATCACTAGGAAGTAAAAAAACACACTAATTCTATGTAGTCTACTTTTCTCTTAATTTTAGGACTTTATTTCAGGCTTTGATCTGTGCATGAAATGCTAAGCCCAGCTACACTTCAGCTCTATGCTTCCCCTGCCACCCCCGGGCTTCCAAATCTTTTCTGCTACCCTACAGCCCTGTCCTCAGACATAAGTTCTTTTTCTATAATTGTTCTTTTTGGTTCAGAATTTTCTTTCTTAAATAACATAAAAATAAAAGTGATAGGGCAAGATGATTAAATATATTCCCTTCAGAAAAACAAAATGTTAGAAGAAACTAACTTCATAAATAGACAACCTGAAAAACAAACTGCATTCTGAAAAGACCATGAAAGGCCAACACAGCATTTTTGTACTTCAAAAAAATGTCTTCTACTTTCATACCAAAATTGACTTTAAAATTGAAGCTGTTAAAAATACACATTTAATTTAGTAGCTTTTAATTCACAGAGCTTTTTCATGGGTGGGGTGCAAAGTGGTGAGCTTAATTTTGCCACAGAGGAATATACTGCCTGTGTACAAGTCAGGCTGTTTACTAAGAATAGACTGTGGGCAGCTGGATAATTAAAAAGTGCTTCACATAATTGAAGTTCTGGTGAGGAAGTGATTAAAGTCATGGCCTTGTCTGCTGGGTGTATACAAACTACTTTAAAACCTGGATACTGGAATGTATGGCCTTAACAGGATTGCATTAAGATGAAAAACATGTAAAAGGCCACTGATAAACCATACTTTCATTTTTAAATAGAACTTGAATCACTAAAATTTTACACTGATTTTACATGAATAGTGAAACTTGCTACACCTATTAGAAATATAGAAAAACATCTTTTTAAAAAGGGTAGCTTATGCTTTTACTCAATACAAAGGAAAATAAATTGCAGACAAATTTTTACTTAGCCATTTCAGCATTAACAAACATTTTAAATATTATTCAGTAATCTCTAGCTTTGTGAGTTACTAAAATTTAAAAGTATTGAAAATTAATTTTTGTTACTTGTAAAAGAACCAGATACTGTTTCTTTCTTAGACTAAATTACTTAAAGAATTAGACTATCTTTTAAAGATTAAACAGTATGATTAGGCAACTATTATCAGTGGCTACTTTGGGGAGTGGAATCTGGGATAAGAAGCAGCTGAAATATACTTTTCACATCATATTCTTCAGTACCCTCTGAATTTGTTTTTAAACAAACATATATTATCTTCATAATTAAATTATTAATGATAAAATTAAGTTAAAAACTGTGTAAGACCAACAATCACTGAAGAAACTGAAAAAGAAGTCATGAAAAAGAATTACCTTGACTGAAACTTGAAAAGGAGCTTCATATATAACAAGTTTCAAAACAGTAAGGCCCAACCTAGATCTAGAATTATCTTAAGAACAAACAGAAAAACTGAAATGATTACATGTTATTTTATGTTAGTTTTTTTTTTTTTAAATCTATCCTAAAAATCAAGAAGCCCCAAATTCCTTCTTACTAAATGTCAGTTTACCTGTTAACAAAAGGAAAGAGCATTTTCCTCATCTTCTTCATAGTAATTTTGAAGTCTCATTAGCATGCTTTTATTACGAGACTCAGGGTTTCCAGGCTAGGTGTGGACCCCTATGAAGTCAGTTAAAGATAAAAAAATAATTTAAATAATTATTTTACAACATTAAGTTTTATTTTTAAAGTAATTTTATATTGCACTATCATAAAACCAATAAATAATGGAGTTTACAGTCCCAGACTAAATTATCAAGGACTGAGAAGGGGAGAGGATGGGAAAAGTAGCAAATTCCTTGTTTCCATGAAAAGTCACTGAAACAAAATAAAACCAATGGAATAGGCACAATTTATCAGACAAATATGAAGAAAAAAGTATGCAAAGGTACATATTTATACCATCTAATTATAATTCAAGGCAAAAAAAGCATAAAATAAGACAATGAAGCCTATTTAGATAGTATAATTTGTAATAAAGACATAAGTCATCAGCCTTGTGGCTACCCTGAAAGGATTAGAAAGTGAATGGCCTTAGCCATCATTTAACAGGCATAGATAATATCCAAATAACAACATTAAATTACATAGAATAAAAATATTTCATGCAGAAGGAAAAATGGACAGAAGTAGACATGCAATAGAAGACTTTAATATACATCAGCATTACTCTATGACAGATAAAATGGACAAAATAAGGAAGATTTAGAAAATTAATAATGAAGTAAAAAAGATACTTAATGAATTCCCAACAGCAGAAATTACAAAGACCATATTTTTACTATAATATAAAAATGAAAGCAAGGAAATCTTTAAGAACACATATATGAAATAAGAAAAATACAAACAAGCCAAAAAATGAAAACCAGGCACACACACACACACACACACACACCTACACACCTCACTCACTAGTACAGGAAATGGCCAGATATAAATTGAAAGCGTTAGAGTCTTTCATTACTTAAATAGAATAAAAATAAATTACTGCAATGGGTTAAAATAAACATATATATACATATATAATCTGTCTGTAAGAATATACTGAAGAACCCAAAACCTTATTTGTCACTTTTGGAGGCTGCTAGGCACTCACTCATTATTCTAAAAATTGAATCAAGCATTTCAGCTTTCTGTGTCAGGATAATTAAAGAGTTGACGAGGTAAAGTATTTTTTTTTTTTTTAATAGAAAAGGTGTAACGAATAAATGCAGAGTAATAATAGAATTAGAAAATCGCCATATTAAGATTTTCTAATAAAATAACAGACTTGTCAGTGATAATCAATGGCTGCTTAAAAGCATTTGATAAAAAGTTGATGTAATTATTTTTTAATGAATGAATCAGTCTGACATCATCTGAATCCACTGATCCATTTTAATGTTAATAGTAAGACAACCAGATATTACATTGCTCCTAATGTGATGCAATTGAAAGCATACAGCACCACCAATGAAGTGTTCTTGCCAAAAACACTGAAAGCTGAATTCAATCAAGATTTTGGACCTAACTACTGGTTTACAGGAAAGACAGGAGATGGAGAAACATGTTAAATAATGTCATGAGGATATAATCAGCCAAGTACAGACTGTAAGAAATTCTCTAGGGCAAATGACCCAATGTATTCCATAAATAAATGCAAATGTTCCATAAATAAATGAAAAATAAAGGAAGGGAAACTGTTATAGACTTAGGAGACATGCCCACCAAATGCAATGTGTGGATTTTGTCTGTATCCTGATATAAATAAATCATTTGTAAAAAGACATTTTAAACACAAATGATACTTAACAAAAGTACAGCGTTAAATAGTAATACTGCTAATTACAATCTTATACTGCCTATTTAGAAAAGGCAAGAGTATCAGCTGGAAAACTAACAGAATTAATTAGTAACGTGACTAAAAACAATATAAAAATTATTACTAATAGTATTCGTATATACTATTCGTCAGTAGTTAGAAGCTAACAATTCTTAATAGCTACACAAAAACTCCAAATACTTAGAAATAATTTTACAGAGAAATATATGTAAGCAGTTTGAAGAAAACTATAAAACTTATACTGATAGATACAAATACTTAAATTAATTGGGAACTAGGGTTAAGAAACTCCATTTTATACTCTCTCCCATTGCCTTAATAATCATTAAACATTAAATGTGCTCCATCTTACCATACACCTCATTCTTTACTCTTATCAATCCATTAATCAATAACATATGATAGGTAACTTATTCGTTTCTTTTAGTAAAAATGTCTCCCTTTACTTGGGAACCCAAAATCATTAACTGAAGTAAATGGTTACAGAATTGCCTCATTATTAGCAGTTGGATAGAGAATCGTAACTGGATCCTTTTGCCTTTAACGATTTGGGATTTGCTAATCTATTTCTGAACTATTTATTAGGAAGTTATTGCAGCCTCATAAAGCTTTATCATGGGGGCCAAAGTCTTCATTATTTCCTATGGCCTAGATTCATTAAACATAGCTCTGCTTGGCTAATGCTCACAACTAACATACACATAGCAGCCCATCATTTATAATGCTCCCACCATCAGCACCAACCCCATGACTGTAAATCAGCTTAGGGAATCTTGTTGTCCTAGCCATTCCAGTTACCCCCAACTGAGCATTTACGGTGAATTACTGTCTCATTATAATCTACTTATAGCAGGAATTAATGCCATAATCATAGGCTATTGCTCTCTTTACATATTTATCAAGCCATAAAAGGACATCGCATTGAATCAATTAAACTCTAATGTGTGAATACATTCTAATAATCTTGCACATCATCAGCTATCACAATAAACTCTCAATTTATTATTGGTTCAATTATTTATAAATTAAATAAAACATTTGTGACTAGACATAAGCTTACATTTTTAATAAAGCAAGAGGTTTTCTGAGAACTGTAGAGAGAACCTGCATTTATCAACTGTAAAATACTAAAAAAGTTATCCACAGACTTAGAATTTAAAAAGTTAATAAAATTACAAATAAGTGTAAAACTCAACCATACATATTATTTTGCTTCAATCATTTTCCCATTGCAAATGATAACTTTACCCCCGCTATTTCAAAGCCAAACCACACTGCTCACCATACAATGTAAACTATGTGTTCCTCTGGAAGAGAAAAAAATATGGGAACTTCCCTGGTGGCACAGTGGATAAGACTTCACACTCCCAATGCAGGGGGCCTGGGGTTCGACCCCTGGTCTGGGAACTAGATCCCACATGCATGCCACAACTAAGAGTTCACATGCCACAACTAAAGAACCCACAAGCACAACTAGGGAGACCGCCTGCCACAACTAAGGAGCCCACGTGCTGCAACTAAGGAGCTAGCAAGCTGCAACTAAGACCCAGCGCAACCAAATAAATAAAATAAATAAATATTTAAAAATATATGTAACATGCAGAGAGAGAACAGAGGAGAAACTGAGGTGGTAAACAGGCTAACAATACACCAATTTCTGCTTCCATATAACAGGTTATAAGTAGTCTGGATGAGCCATGGATTAGACAGCCTGATTGAGGAAGGGCACAGGGATTCTGGCCTACCCATCTACCATCTCAGATCCAAAGGCATCTGGAGTTAGTACCAGTTCTCCCCCAAGGGGCATAAGAAGAAATTCACAGTGTCTTTCACAAGAGAAAGGCTGGAACATAAAAGCAAATACCAGCTCAGCATGCATTTCTTAAGGCAAAGGGTCCCAATCAGTGCCACAAGTGGGTTACAGATATGGAGATACTGATCTTCTCAACCCGTAAAGTGATCTGGTCAAGACCTATGTGGGCTAGAGCTCTGGGCCAGAAACTTCTGGCTATAAGCACCCTCCTCTATTTACTATAATTTCACATAAAGAATATTATTTTCCATATGTGTTATGGTTTTTAAAAGGTTAGGAAGCACCGTTGTAAGGGAAGGAAATAGGTCTTAATCATCTTTGTACGTTCAATAAGTCATATTTTCTGAGGGGGCAGTTGCCAGTGCTGGACATGGCTAGACACTGAGAATTCAGGCTTGGCCCCTGGCAGAAGACTGCTTCTGGGGGTCAGAGAAACCAGCAGAGATTTGGGTGGGTTGGTGAGAAATGGAGGAAAACACTGGAGACTTAAGGGTCTCAAACATACAGCATGTTTGCTCATAAAGCCATTTCCTGAACTCTGAAGCCTAGGTGGGGCAAACTGGCTAAAATCTTAACCTGAAAATCTGTGAAGAACAGAATTACCTGCACTCAATCAATGCTGAAGAGAAAAAGACCCATCAGATTCTTAGTTCAAAGTCCAAAAGAGACATGTCATAGAAAAAGGGATGACCAGAGGTAGACTTGGACTGAGTCTTACCAAAACAATAGCCCAGCCTTGAATCAGCTGATTGGATTAAGGCAATTGGCCTGTCCTCACTCAGTCTACTTAACAGAAAAAGGGTAGACCTTCTTTGGTGAAATATAAAGCATCTTTAGCTTCTACAGCCTTTTTAATAGAAGAAAATTTAGAATAAATGATATTTGACTGATCTAGAAGAGGAATCAAAGGAGAGAAAAAGGAACATAAAACAGGTGGATCAAATAGAGAAAAAAGATCAATATAAATCCAACTATATTGGAAATTACATTAAATGCAAATACGCTAAGATATTCAGATAGGGATTATCAAACTGAAAAAGCAACAAGCAAACAAACAAAATATATTTTGTGACTTACAAAATAAAATATAAAGCCATAGAGGGGTTGAAAATAAAAGCATGGAAAAAGATACACTATGTAACCACTAAATGAATGAAAGCTGGTAGGACTACACTAATATCAGACAACACAGGCATTAGGGCAAGAAGCATTATTAGAGATCAATAAAGACACTTAATAATGATAAGAGGAGTTAACCACAGGAAAACATCACAATTCTAAATTTGTATGCATACAGTAACAAAGGTCGAAACAGAAACAGAGAAAACTGACAATTAAAATGAGAGATAGAAAAATATACAATAGTAGGAGATTTTTACATACCTTTACTATTAGAAATTTGATACAACTGGGAGACGTAGAGAAAACTGCTTTCCTGACTTACTTCCTACCCCACCTCCCAACACACAGATAAAAAGCAGAATTTGGCTGCCATAAGGAGGAAGAAAAGGAACACTGATAACCCTCCCCACCATGAGGCCCTAAAGGACTGCTGAAGACTGAGGCAGGACCAGCAAAACTGAGACAGCCTCTTGCTTCAACACAAGCTTAGCACTGAGCAGCAAACAACAGTCTATTGGGGAAGGGACAAGAGAGTGGAGAATGACACCCTCTATGGTGCAGGTGTGCAGGGACTGCTGAAAGTTGAGAGGGGAGGGGCATACTGAGAAAAACTGTTTGGCACCCCCAAACCCCACAATAAACACAAGGTAACTGCTGGAGAGATTTGAAATTTGTGGGCTCTGAAGGTAATCACAACAAGGATACTCAAACCAAGTTAAACTACTGAGTACATTGATTCATCCCTCCACACTAATGGCATGACAGAAGAAGAGTTGTACCCAATCTTGGGCATAAAGACTATGTATATGTCTACTATTTGTCTACCCACAATGTACATTGTTCAATCAAAAATTATAAGATGCAGAAAAAAGCAAGATTAAAAAAAATCCATTGTCAAGATAACAGAACTAGATCTAGCAATGATCTAAATGTTGGCATTATTAGACAGCAACTTAAAAATAACTATGATTACTGTGTTAAAGGAACTAGTGAAAAAATGGAGACAATATGCATAAACAAATGGGAAATTTCAGCAAATGGAAACTATAAAAAAGTTAAACAGATATGCTACAAATTTAAAAAAAAGCACAACATCAGAGATAAAGAACTTCTTCAAAAGACTTATTAATAGACCAGACCCAACCAAGAAAAGAATCAGTGAACCGAAAGATAGATCAATAGAAAGTATCCAGACCAAAACGAAGAAAAAAGAGAAAGAGACAGAAGAAAGAGAGAGAGAGAGAGAGAGAGAGAGAGAGAGAGAGAGAGAGATGGGCGGGGGGGATGGGGGGGAGAAAAGAAGGAAGGGAGGGAGGGAGGGAGAGAAAGAGAAGACAGAGCATCCAAGAGCTGTGGGACAATATCAAAAGTCTAACATACATGAAATGAGAGTCCCAGAATGAGGAGAAAGAGAGAACAAAGCAGGAGAAACGTTTGAAAATGCAATGGCTAAAAATTTTCTGAAATTAATAAAAGACAAAAACCCTCCAAGATCTAAGAAGCCTAGAGAACACTAAGGATGATTTTTAAAAAATAAAATAAAAAGGAAAAATCTAGACACATCATAGTTAAACTATAGAAAATCAAAGATAAAGAGAAAATCTTGAAAGTAGCGGGGTGGGGAAAAAAACCAAGAATCAATACAGAGACAAAGATAGGATTGACACTGTACTTCTTGTCAGAAGTTATGGAAATCAGAAGACAATGAATTCCATTAGAGAAATGAAAGAAAAACAAAAGTCAACCTAAAATTCTATGCAAAGTGAAAATATCTTTCAAAATGAAGACTAAACATTTTTTCCAGAAAAAGATAAAGTGGGAGACCTTACTTCTAACAGAATTACACTGCAAAACACATTAAAGGGTTTTTCAGACATAAGGAGTATGATACCAACTGGAAAAATAGATCAAAAAAAAGAAATAAAAAGTGCCAGAAATGGTAAGAATGAGGGTAAACATAAAACACATTTTTTCTTATTTTTAATCACTTTGAAAGATAACTGTCAAAGCAAATATAGTAACAATGTATTGTGAGGTTTATAGCAAATACAGGAGTAAAATGTTATAACAATAATAGCAAAATGGATGGGAGAGAGACAATGAAATTATACCATTTTAAAGTTCTTAGGTTATAGGTAAAGTGTTATGTTATTATGTGAAGGTAGACTGTAAGGACTTAAAGATGTATGTTTTAAACTGCTAAAACAAAAAACCAAAAAACTAATAAGCCAATAGTGGAGATACAAATTAAATAGTAAAACAATATTTAATTAATCCAAAAGATGGAAGGAAAAGAGAGAAAAAGGAAACTAAACAAATGGGACAATTAGAAAACAATTAGCAAGATGGTAGATGTAAATTCAACCATATTATTAATTATATTAAAAGCAAATTGTCTAAACACCTCAATTAAAAAGCAGAGACTGTCATATTGCTATCTACAAGAAAATTCCTTTAAATATAAAGGCATAGATAGCCTAAAATAAAAGTATTAAAAGTAAATATAGCATGCAATCACTAATCAAAAGAAAGCTGGAGTGGCTCTATTAATATGAAACAAGGTAGATTTTAGAACAATGAATATTATCAAAGATAAAGAGGGACATTATATAATATTAACTGTCAATTCAACAAGATATAACAATCCTACTTGTATATACACTTAACAATAGAGCTTCAAAATATATAATGCAAAAACTGATCAAATTGAAAGGAAAAATAGGCAAATTCTCAATTATAGTTGGGGACTTTAATACAACTCTTTCAGTAACTGAAACAAGTAGACAGAAAATAGCTAAGAATATAAGAAGACCTGAAAAATACTATCAACTAATTTGACCTAAAACAAATCAAAACAAACTTCAAAGGACTGAAACCATTCAAGGTATATTCTCTAATCACAAAAGAATTTAACTGGAAACCAACTACAGAAAGATATCTGAAACATCTCCATGTGTTAGGAAGTTAGAAATTAGATAAGTAGAAAATAACCAACTGCCTGGAAACTAGGATTACATTCATAAATAATCCATGGATTAAATATTAAGTCAAAATAGAAATCTAAAATTATTTTAAACTGAATGATAATGAAGATATGATATACCAAACCTTGTGGGATACAGATAAACAGTGCTTAGAGGGAAATTCCATATCCAGAGCATATATAAAGCAGACTGTCCTCTCCAGTGTAGGTGGGCATCATCCAATCCATTGAGGGCCAGAATAGAACAAACACAGTGGAGGAAGGGAGGATTCATTGGCTCTTTGCCTGACTACATGAGCTGGGACATCAATCTTCTTTTGCCCTCAGCACTCTTGGCTTTCAGGCCTTTAGACTCAGACTGGAATCTATACCACTGGCTCTCAGGCCTTTGAGGAATGCCACTGGCATTCCCAGGACTCCAGCCTGCAGATAGCAGATCATGGGACTTTTCAGGCTCCATACATAATCACATAAGCCAATACCATATATATTGTTTTTCTGGAGAATACTAACACAACCTAGAATCTGTCATACAGAGTGAAGTAAGTCAGAAAGAGAAAAACAAATACCGTATGCTAACGCATATATATGGAATTTTAAAAAGCGGTACTGATGAATCTAGTGCCAGGGCAGGAATAAAGACGCACACGTAAAGAACAGACTTGAGGGCATGGCGGGGGGGAAGGGGAACCTGGGATGAAGTGCAAGAGTAGCACTGACATATATATACTACCAAATGTAAAATGGATGGCTATTGGGAAGCTGCTGCATAGCACAGGGAGATCAGCTCAGTGCTTTGTGACAACCTAGAGGGATGGGATAGGGAGGGTGGGAGGGAGGCTCAAGAGGGAGGGGATATGGGGATATACGTATACATATAGCTGATTCATTTTGTTGCACAGCAGAAACTAACACATTGTAAAGCATTCATACTCCCAAAAAGATGTGGGAAAAAAATTTAAAACTGATTAAGAAGGACAAACTTCCAGTTACAAAATAAATGAGTCATGGGGATGGAATGTACAACATGGGGAATATAGTCAGTAATATTGTAATAATTCTGTATGGTGACAGATGGTAACTAGACTTATTGTGGTGATCATTTTATAATGTATAGAAACATCAAATCATTATGTTGTATACCTGGAAGTAACATCGTTTATAGGTCAATTACACTTCAATTAAAAAAAAAAATCTGGACTTCCCTGGTGGCACAGTGGTTAAGAATCCGCCCGCTAATGCAGGGAACACAGGTTTGATCCTTGGTCCAGGAAGATCCCATATGCTGCAGAACAACTAAGCCCGTGCACCACAACTACTGAGCCTGTGCTCTAGAGCCCACAAGCCACAACTACTGAGCCCACATGCCACAACTACTGAAGCTTGTGCGCCTAGAGCCCGTGCTCCGCAACGAGAAGCTGCCACAATGAAAAGCCCGCACACCATAATAAAGAGTAGCCCCCACTCGCCGCCCGCGCACAGCAATGAAAGCCCGCGCACAGCAACGAAGACCCAACACAGCCATAAATAAATAAATAAATAAGTATAAGTAAATAAGTAAATTTATTAAAAAAAAGTTGTACACCTTACACTAACACAATGTTAATAAAAAAAAATCTGTTACTCAGGCAGTTCCAAAGTAAATGAAGGAGGGGGAAAAAAGAACCAGAGATATGACTAAACCCCTCATGACCACAAATATTATTGATATTTATTTTAAAAGACTGGTTAGTTCACATCTTAATAAACTTCACGTAGAATTAAAAGACCAAACAAAAATACTGATCAGCAAGTCCTAATTAAGAAAGTGAAAAGGCAATTCACAGAGAAGTTGAAACTATTTTATATAACTCCAATGAAAATTCATATCTGGAATTCATTTTATACTAACTACAACCTAACCTGACTTTTAACAACAAAAGAAAATTTTAATACAAATGGATAATACAATAAATAGAGATGTGGGAGAATAAACACCAGCTTTGGGTATTACTTAAACTGCTAACAACTAAATATTAGTGAAAAATAAAAATATAGCCTTCTAAAATTATGAACAAATATTAATATTTACAATTACAGAATTCCATATAATTTTCAAAGCATGTTCACATTTCTACTTGACAGTTATAACTAAATCGAGAGATGATGTGACCAAATTTATATTCATTTTAATGTCGAATGAGAAGATTTGTTTTTACTAGATGCCAGGCACTGGCTAAGCAATGGAATGGCATAACAGAAGTAGTTCTGCCAGCATTGAATTGTTACTTCAGGATAAATGGCTAAATTGCAGATTATTGTAGCAAATGGCATGAACAATTCTGTGTTTCAAGAACCTTGAAATTTCTCATGGCATTTGATACAATAATTCACATCTAGGCATTTATCTTAAAGTCATAATTTGATGCAGGCAATGAATTGTACATGATGATGATATTCACTGCAGAAACATGGAAACAACTATGCAACAATGGAGCAATAATTATTATGATGTATCCAGAGGTAATGGGACAGTAAGTTTATTGGTAGTGCGTGATCATTCTCATTTTACCCTATCTTGTCAATACTAGGATTACCTCTTTTAAATTATTGTAGGGAAAAAAGATTAGTTTTCATTTACAATTCTTTACTAATAAATCTGAACATCTTGTAAAAATGTTTATTGGTCATTAGTAATTCTTATTTTATGAGTTGTCTGTTTTTAGTTTTTATCCTTTGGCCATTTTATCTGATGGACCTTTATATTTTATTAATTTGTAACAGCTCTCTATATGTTGGGCAGGAAAAAGAAAGTATAGAAATCTTTGTGTCTGTTTTACCCTCAAGTGTTACGCTTGGAGTTTTAGCATGAATCAGATCATTAGAAATTACAATTCCTGTTTCTTAAGATGCTTCAACTTCTGATAGTTTTAAACTTCATGGATACTATCAGAAAGGTTAAAATACAATTTTTCAAGTAAGATAAGTTCAAAATAGTAAAAGCCAAGATAGACTTCTAGCATAGAAATGAAAATTTATAAAGTTTTAAGGTAATTAAGTGTGCTTATCTGTAGAAGTGAAAACAAATCTTTTAAAAATAAAAAAGTTTTAGGTAGTATTACATTCAGGTAACATTCAAGAAGTTTTATTATTTTATTATTCAAGAAGTTTAATTATTAAGATGAAATTATTTATTTTTACTTAAGGACCATTTACACATATCTTACCACCTTGGGTTTAGATGTCCTCTTTAGTTAGTTTTTTTTAAATGATAGGGAAAGATATCTATTTTACAAAAAAGCTGCAAAAAATAAACTTTAAGCTTGCCAAAAGCATTCACAGTATATAATTAAAATGTTTCTAATCAAATAATGTATGATAGTTAATCACAGGTTTACTTTTTATAGTTTTAGCCATAATCAATTGTCAATATTTTCATCTACTAATAACAAACTAGATATAAAGGGCTCCTAACAGTTCTTCCCTCCAGTGCCCACCCCAAACTATGCCTACATAAGAAGAAAAGAAGAAAGATACTAAAGTTATTTTTAAAAATAAGACTAAACTTTAACATTTTAAGGAAATCTTAAATTTCAAGGAAAATATTATTCTTAAATGTTTGTGTGTGCATCTGTGTGTGTGTGTTATCTGAAAGTACTGCAACTAGTTGTAATGTTAAATAAATCAAAACTACTAAGTTACACTTGGGATTTAATCAACTTCCCAATTCAGTAGCATCAAAAGAAAAGAAGACAACATATGGGATTTTTTATTAATTCTTAGACAAGAAAAAAAGAGAGAAATTCCAGTTAAATTATCTGAAGCAAACAGCTATTAAGTGAACCCATTCTATTGAATACCTTCCCGACTCCCAATACCAGCTCCCTCCCATTTTCCACTGTGGCCTCTGGAAAGCATATCTGATTACAAACAAGGTCTCTACACCCTAGTCTATTCAGTCTCTACCTCTGCCTGAACAGAAACCTGACCCCTCACCTAGGAAACTGCTTCCCTTGCAGCCCTCAGGAATGAAAGCTACTCGTTCTCCCAGACTCCATATAATTTCCCTTTAGTAGGCAAATTCCCTCTCCCTACTTTGAAGATCAGATCTAGTGGCAATATCACTAACCCATCATCTATCTGTCCATCCAACAAATACGTACTTAAGTGCCTGTTACGTGCCAGGCACTGTGTTAGCTATAGGCTACAGAACAGTAAATCCTCATAAGCGTTAAAATCTAGTGAGACAAATATGAAACATAATTACACTGAGGAGGGGGACAAGGACTTAAGGCCATGAATGTGAGGGCCAGGACATGCAGGGCCTTGAGGGTCATGTTGAGGACTCTGGATTTTATTCTAAATGCAATCAGAAACCACCGATAGAGTTTCAAGGCTTCATTCCTCCCTGGAGTCATTACACATCCACTCACATTTAACCAGGATGCTTGTCCTTCAGCTCTACCCAACGCCTTCTGCATCCCAGAAAGCTTCACACCCAAGGCTTCTCAGCTCAACATCCTGGACTCCAGTGACCTCCAGCTCCTCCTCAAGCAGGATTCTCTCCACTTTTTCCTTGTCCCAAATTACTCCACCTCTGAAAATCAAATTCCAGTATTCCATTCTCAGGCCATAACCTCTCATCAAGCCTACTCTTCTTCCACTCTATACCTATCATGCCTGTCCTTCAACCTTTAAATTATTATCTGACTAGAAAAAACAATTGAAATATAATCTCATCAGAATAAGTGAAAAGTTACTACTATTTCCTCCACCCCTACCAAGGCATGTAGGCTTTTCTACGCCTTCCTCCATGCCCATACCAACATATGTGAACTTACATACACAAATGGAGAGATGCTTGTTTTGATTACAAAAAGGGAATCATACCTAATACAAAATTCTGTGACTTTTTTTACCCTAAAAATAAAAATCATGCACAAATCTCAGGCCAGTAGATATAGACTGAATTCATTCTTTAAAGTGCTGCACATTGTTCCAGGTACAGATACTGCCCGGGGTTCCCCTCCAACGTGAACTTCACTTGTTTCTGCAACAAACTTGCTGACCCCAGAAAACCTCGAAGGAGACTCTTCAGTGGAGTAAAGTGCTTCCATTACTGGTAGTTGGAAAAACACTGATACTTGTGACTGAAAAAGTCTGGGAGCAGAATGGCTGCTCACAGCACCGCAGCGTAGGGTAAGAGGTTTCAGGCCCACGAGTATTGAAGCCACCACTTAGTTTGATACTGCCCCAGAAATGTGCAAGGCAGGCTGCTGGCAGGTACTGAGGGAAACACAACCATGAGCAGGCAAGGAAAATTAAAACTCACTTACGGCTCTCGCTCTCGGAAAGAAAGATGGCCAACACAATAGAAACAGGAGATGCCTGCTGAGGTAGAACCAATGGAAGAAACAAGAGAATTTTAATGAACACAGAATGGAATTACAGTGCTGAAAAACAAAAAAACGAGAAAAACCCCACCGCTTTCGGGAACTAAAAATCAATCCTGACTTCTTATTTAGAAATTCAGTACCCAACAGAAAAAGAGAATGACTGCCCTTGAGAACCATGTAAGCGGTTAGAAAAATCAGGTACCTCACAAGAAACCCAGTGACAGATACCCTGAGGGAAAAGGTAAGCTGCGTGGAGGTCAGACCCAGGAGACAAATCAAGGAAGAGGAAAGGAACATGTGGAGAGGTAATAATCCCATAAATAATGGAAGGAAACTTTTAGAACTTAAGAAAGTCATGAGGCCCTGAGTATCAAGGATAAAGAGAAGATCCTGCCAGCCTGTTAGTACTGTGGGAACAAGGGCTTTTTGGGATGATGGGAAGTTGGAAGCAAACACTACTTGGGGACTCCAGGGGACTGACTCTGAACCTGACACTGAGTTTGGTTCACACGTCAGAAGAGCAGAATGTCTGTGCTTAATGTTTCACATGGAAACATTAAGCACAGAGATTGTTACGGTTCTCCTGGTTCCCACAAACTTCCTTTGTTATTCTGTGTCACTAGCATCTGAGTACTAACCTTAGGGACTTTGCGGTAAGTCTTTTCCTTCCACAGTCCAGCTGAAATATTGCGGGGACCAATTTTTAAACGCCATATGCACAAATTACTTTGATAAAAATTAAAAATATAGGGCTTCCCTGCTGGCGCAGTGGTTGAGAGTTCGCCTGCCGTTGCAGGGGACATGGGTTCGTGCCCCGGTCCGGGAAGATCCCACATGCCGCGGAGCGGCTGGGCCCGTGCGCCATGGCCGCTGAGCCTGTGCGTCCGGAGCCTGTGCTCCGCCAACGGGAGAGGCCACAACACTGAGAGGCCCGCGCACCGCAAAAAAAAAAAAAAAAAAAATTAAAAATATAAAAAAGAGAAAGTATTCATAGATGAAGCAATGCATGATTGTTAAAAGAAACCATTACCTTTATTTATGAAATATACATGAAGGTAGTACGGTCATAGTTAAGAGCAGAGATTCTGGATGCCTGCTACTTACTAGCTGTGTGACCTTGCGTAAGTTACTTAACTTTTCTGTGTTTTGGTTTCCTGAAGAGTAAATCTAATTAATAGCACCTTTCTCATCAGACATAAAGATTAAATGAATTAATACATGTACTACACTCTGAACTTTGGCACAGACTCAATAAATAACAGCAATGCTGCTGCTGGGCTACTGCCGCTGCTGGGCTACTGCCGCTGTCACTGCTTACAACAGGAGAAAAGTATTGTACATAGAACTTTAATTTTGGAGTCAGAAGGCTTGAGTTCAAATGCCAACTTTAAAACCCAAAGAGTTTTATATCACAGCCACAGAAGTTAATCCCTCTATGCTTACATTTTGTCATATCTAAGGGAGGAATATGAATACCTCCCTCTCTTAACACCCATCTATCTACCTATTCACAAACATCAACTGAGTATCCATATCAGGTATTCTGTGGTGGCTGAAACAGAATCATAAATAAGATACAGTTCTGCCCTTAAAGAGTTCACAGTCTAGTGGGATATACTCAAGAACCTTAGTTTTCTTTCACGTGAGTATTTCCTAAGGCTGTCTTTGCCGTAGGAGATGAAGAAAGGACCACAAGGGTCAAGCATATGTTTTAATACCACAAGTACTATGATTTAAAATTAAAAGGCAACTCTAATATTGTTGGCAATTGTTGGGAAAGAAATGTGGCCAGTTTCTGAAATTACTGTATTTTGCTATTTTAAGAAAAATACTATGAAGCAGTTGGGTCACAGGGAAGTAAGCCCCTGCAGATGATATGGCAGTCTTAGGAGTGAGGGGACCAGAGATAAGCAGGCCCCCATTTCTGGTCAGAAGTGGATAAAACACCCTGGGGGGACTGAGCTCTGTTCATAGGCTGGACTGTGTAGTACACAACTTGCCTCTTTGAACAATCTTTTGAGACCTGAGTGTTCTTTGAATAAACAGCTCTCAAGCCTTTCTCTGCGAGAAGTCACTACTACTTGATCCCTTGTCAATTACATCCGTCCCCTTTTAGAGTATCCTGCCTTGACACATAGGCTAGGAGATTACAGAGAACATGTTCTTGGTAGCTCTTCTACGTCATCCCAATAACAAACACCTTATTCTAAAGCTTCCTGGGATTAAGAGTGTTTATTTTGATCATTCATGCGTAGGGGTGGGACAAGCTATTCCCCTTTAATCTTTCACTTAACTCAGGGGTTTCAGAATGTCTACACTAATAATATCAGACAATCACTAACATAAGATGAAGAACAAGAGACTATGAATTTATAGGAGAGCCTAAATGCCTATTCTTTATAAAGAAACAATGCATGCCAACATATTTTCACCTGTTACCGTCAGTTGGCATTTAGTAGCCATGACTTAAAATTCTATATTTAAAACCTCACAGGAATTATAATGGCATCTCTGCATGTTTGAAATAATATTAAGTACACTGAGACCTTTGGTATCTTTAGAAAGTATGCAATTATATCATTATTAAAAATAATATCCAGAATATTTTCCTTTATTATATTAATATATAAATATACAGCACCATAATGTAAAACAATTATATACATTATTTAAAATCATGTATTTGGCTCATAATTGGCCTAGGTTTATTACAAATTCACTTGAATGGTTGCTACAAAGAATGATTCTGGCTTCTTTTCTGTGTGTAAAATATTCCAAAAACCAAAATAAATTAAATAGATATTAATCCAGAGCTAAGTGAAGATTATCCAGCAAAAAAGGAATACTAACATGTATCTTGTTTTAAAGTTTCAACTGGATAATAAATTATGTTTCAAAAATCTTTACATAAAAACCCTAATAGTACCACCCATAAATCATAAAATATAGCAACAGATAGTATATTTATTTAATTTTTATCTAATTACTTTTTAGACTCATAGTAAAAACCTATTGCTTATAGAAAATAAATCCAACAATTTATCCAAACATTGTTACATAAGAAGTTTTAAGAAACTGTAAATAATTCTTAATACTCTCATTTTGATTCTCCGACTTTTCAAGACTATGCTGTATTTCTTTCAAACATACTTCCTGATGTTGTGCTTTCTAAATAAAAAAAGAAATAAAGATAATTAATAATGACATTCATATCAAAGGATAGTCATAATATAAAATTTATATACACAATAATTGAATGGTTTTTAATTTTTTTAAAGAAAGAATCCTAACATCTGATGTGTTGATTATTAACTTAGAGCTCACTTTTCTTTAAAATCTAGAATAAAGCACATACATGGTTGATCTCTACTGTGACAGAGTTTGTTGTAATACACCTTCACTTAGCCCCAAATTATTACATATTTAACATGATTAACTCAAATGAATTTTACTTAAAACTATTAATTTCTATTACATTTAACATGACATATTTTAATACTAGTTTTTGCCATTTTCTTTGCCTAAAAGAATGACTTTTGCTATCTTAAAAACTGATAGAATTCTAGTTTTGATAATATGAATATTTTATTTTTAGAATCTTTTAAAAAATAAAATGAACTCAATATCATAGGTATTCTTTGAGGAAAAAATTTTAAATGTAATGTATTTTTAAAATATTCAGCTGCATATAAATTCCCAAGAGATCTGTTCACTGAAAATACTTTAGATAGACAGGCTGCAAATATCATCTAGCTTCCAACTAAAATGTAGGCACCTTGAGAAGAAAAATCTTTTATATCCTTCCTATCAGGTGTTCAATGACACCCAATACCTTGTGAAACTGAGCGATGCCCCCAGGGGAAGTGTGGTGGGTGGTATGAAACAACTTGCTAGGCTGAGCTACACAAAGTCACAGAATGGATATAGTGAATCTTTGAGGAACATCGATTTTACTCAACAACTTGGGAGGGAAAAATATTAATACAAACACACATACTGTAAGGTAGAAAGCAAAATATACATGGATTTTAGTATAATATATAAGACTCCAAAGACATGTCAGGCTTCTTGGTCTGAGGTAAGCTGCTGAGGGTCACCCTTGGGTCTGTGCAAGCACTCCGCCCTCCCCCGGAGCACCTGGGCAGAAAATCTGTAGAGGCCTGCCACTGTGGGCAGGGCACCCTAGAAGACACCAGCATACAATTAACTATGAGACAGCCTCTCAGGGTGCTTACAGTTCAGATGGAGCTAAGCCTTGTATACAAAACAAATACTGAATTGCCAACTAAACTGCCCTCTGGAAGGGAAAGAACTCATAAACCCATTTTTCAGCAATGTCTAAATCTATGGTTAGAATTCTAGTTTCTTACTACTGTAAAAATGATCAGGTTTAGCAAAACATCAGATCTTAAATCTACCTATTTTAGCAGCTTTAATATTCCCAAGTACTGGGAATATTATAGCAAACACACCTCATCTTAATACTTATTTTATTTTTTCAGAAGTTTCAATTACACAAAGAATGTCACACATATTTTACAACAGAAAGTCTGACAGTGAGTTAAAAAAAAAAGTTTTGAAATAAAGGGAAGGCCTGTGCTAAATTAAAGATGAGAAATGTTTTGTTCTGATTAAATTGCCATGGAACTTTTGATGGCAATAAAATTAAAATATTGCACGTCAAAACTCATTTAACTTTTGAACCTTTCAGGTTTTCAATGATTTAGATGCTTGGGAATGAAAAAATAGTTTTCATGGAGTTTGGCTCCTGGAAAAAAGAAAGTATTATTTCCTGTGTCACTGTTAAGTAGATAGTTTTCAAGTAATTCAGTCCCAACTAGTGCCAGCTTTCACAGTTTTTTATGCCATCTGACTGTTTCATGAATAGTTAGGAAAAAACATTAGAAGACTAATTAAACACAGCCAATTTGGTATTCTCATCTCATGGCTGAGTGGACCAAAGTATCCACTTCACATGCAGATATAAAATGTTTACTTAACACCAACTTATAACTTTCTAAAATATAATATGCATTATTTAAGACATATCAAAATCTAACTCATAATAAGTGTTTATCTTAAAAACTGAAAAACTCATATTAGAAAGAAAATAAGTCAATGATATCTGTAACTTTCATTAAGCATTTGTCATGTAAAAGTAATATGCAGGGAAAGGGCCTGATGAGACTTCGGGGGAAATGTAATAGATGCTACCAAGGATGCAGGATAATAATTCTTTGCCCAAATGCTGACTTTTTTTTTTTTTTTTTTTGCGGTACATGGGTCCCTCACTGTTGTGGCCTCTCCTGTTGCGGAGCACAGGCTCCGGACGCGCAGGCTCAGCAGCCATGGCTGACGGGCCCAGCTGCTCAGCGGCATGTGGGATCTACCCGGACCGGGGCATGAACCCGTGTCCCCTGCATTGGCAGGCAGACTCTCAATCACTTCGCCACCAGGGAAGCCCCCATTTTTATTTTTTATGATTTATATTATTTGTTATTTTTAATACTATCAGTAAAGCAATAGCCTTGATTCCCCTCACTTTGTATTTTAATTGTTTATAACTAAACTCCAAGGTAAGAATGCTAAATGCTAACTTATTTTTAATGAAAATACATTAAGCCATACTAATACTTACACTGTTCATTTTGCAAATAAGTTGATTTTGTTCTTCATTTTTCTTTCTAAGCTCAGTTTCCAGATCTAATATTTTAATTTGTAAAGCCCTTTCTCTAGATGACATTTTCTCTATTTCTTCAGAAACCTGTAATTTTAATTAAAAGAAAAAACTAAATGTGCTTTCTTTAAAATATGATTTAAAGCCTTGACATCGTTATACTGTATCACTTCTTTCCAAACAGGTATTATTTGGATATTAGACAATTTAATTAGAAAGTGTTTAAAGATGTTCTATCTTGAGAAACGCATAGTGTAAGCATGTATTCTCTTTGCTGTGTAAGTACCTGAAAAATTAGCTTGAAGTGGAAGAGGTATACATATTTGCACTGCTCTGTGACGTTGGTAGGTTTTCCCCAATACTACATTTCTATAACCTGTTGACCAATTGCCATGTTTTACAGTATTTATATTTACCATGGTGTCTGGAGTGGTGGTGGGACATATAAAGTCCACAACCAATGCTGATTATAGACTTGGATGGACGGAACTGGGGGCAGGGTAGGTGATATTTACACCACACACACACACACACACACACACACACGAGATTGGTTTTTCATTCATTCACTTCCAAAATGTTCTATATTTGAGTTTTCATATTTCTCCGATGGCTTATTTTAGCAGAAAGTCTAGCTTAGCTACATTCATCCAAGGATTCAGATACTTGGGAGCCTATCTGCAGGAATGCTGGGTTGGATCCATAAGAATGACAGTGGACGCAGGGACTAGTTCAGGAGCAAGGAGCTAGTAGAAAGGACTGTCCTCTAATCTCACTCCCATGGACTAAGTTCTAAGTTATTATAAAGTTATTTACAAAGATTTCTTGTGCACAAATTCCAAGGGTGATTGTGAGGATAGCAGGATTTGAAGCTGTGGGAGAAAGGGCCCTCAGGACAAGTATCTGTGTCCTTTACAATGTCCAGCAGTGTAGACAATGGTGACAGTGCAGTGATGGCACTCCTCATGTGGTAGGAACTAAAGGCAACCCCATATTCCATTGTAGCAGGAAAGAAAGGAGAGGGCAGACACATCTCTGGGAACTGAACTCTTGTGAGAAGGAATCTGAGAGCACCTAGCATTTCCAAAGTCCATTTAGTCTGAACCCAGGATAAAGTCACTTCTTATTTTCCTCCCAAAGGTTGGGACTGAGAAATCTGGATTACACGTCTATCATTGGCAGTACATTTTACTACTTAGCTTTCATTCAATGATGTGTCTTTCAAAATCAATTTAAATTGCTTTCCTGGAGTTAAAAAAAGAATCAAAATATATCTATATGACACTTACGATTTAAGAGCCACATTTCAAGGATATCAGATGTTATCTCACCCTTGTGGAACTGCCTTTAACAGGCTTGGGAAAGACCATGGGTGGAAGAGAGTCTAGACAGATAGATTCAAAATTTGGTGCTGGACATGTTAAGTTTGAGATGCCTATGTTAAGTGGAGATGTCAAATAAGTAGCAGAATATATGAATTTAGATGTCAGGATAGAGAAAAGTCTGGGGCGGAGATATACGAGATATACTTCGTTTCTTTTTAAGAAACTTACTTAAAAAGTTTCTGAATAAAGGCCATCTGTACCTTTTGTCTTCCTTCTTCTACAGCAGCTTCCAGCTGTCTGGCCAATGCTCTATATTCTGCAGATTTCTCTTTAAACTCAAGATTGGTATGCTTAAGACATCCTTCTTGGTTTGCCAGCTTCTTTTCAAGCTCTTTATTTTCTGCATCCATCTGTTCTAATTTTCTTTTTACAGAAGACATATATTTTAAAATTATACTGTGTAGAAAAAAAGGTAACACCAATTTTAAGTCAATTTAATACTTACTGTTTAAGGTTTTCACATTTCAACTGAATAAGATAATTTTCCTCTTCCAGAGAAAGCTTTGTCAGAAGATCATGATTTTCATCAACCTAAAGGAGAAAAAAGTTTTCTTGGTTATTTTCTTTATAATCAACTTCCAAAGAAATCTATATAGTTTATCATTAGAACAATTATAAAAAAGAAGAAGGTATAAATATTATTATTACTCCTATACAGAGAGACACCACGAAATATTACATTGTTAAAATACAAGTTCTTAAATTCCTGGTTAATTAAAAAAAAACTACGTTGCCTCACGGAAAATCTATGAAAAATTTTACTGAAAGATGGCAAAACATTCTGAGTAATGTTTTATTGAAAAAGAACATTTATTAAGTAAATGTGAAGATTTTAAACAGTAATCTCCTATTGTTGGATACTTAGGGTTACTCTTACAGTTTTCTGTTTCACTTACAGATAGTGATTGATAATTGAATATCTGTGAAGTTGTAACTCTGAGTAAAAACCGTATTTGTGAGAAGCAAAATAAAATAGATAAGCAAATCAACCAAAGACACACCTGCCCATGCCAAGACAGAATATTCTTCCCATTGCTTCAAAAGCTATATTTAAATAGTTTAAGATGTTTTGAAAAATAAAAATAGAATTTTTCTCATAATTTCAATTAGTAATTTAGGTTATCTATGTGATCTGACATTTTCCTAGAAAGATCTCTTTTCAGGAACTTAAACTCAGCAAAGTTTTGTTTGCCTGTTTTTAAAATGAGGATGCATTTCAATATTAAATCCAGATTACATTTGAAAGATAGGGAATCCTTCCTAAAATTATTCTGCAGATAAAGAAAAAGACTTGCCACCACCTTTGAACAAGCTTCTTTGAAAAATAATTTAAAAAATATTTATTGTTTACTATGTGCTAGGCACTGAGTTAAGAGATGGCTGTATGGCACCCACGATCTCTCTTCTGATGGAGTAAAAAAAGTATATGTTAAAAAAAATAATTGAGAATAATACAAATAAACTTGGTACATAATTCTAATTGAAATAAATTCTAGTTTTTGTAAGGTAAATTACAATAATTTACCTTATCCTAACATCAAAAAATATACATGTAAACATAGCTTTGTTCCTTCACTCATGCTATTACATATGTCCTCAAATGTCTAAATACAGATTTGTATGAAAAAACTAAATCAGCAAATTTAATTACCAATATTTTAAAAAATACCTTGCAAATAATATAGTATTTGCATGAAACTGACCTTTTATCAACTTATTTAGATGAGAGTAAAATAATCACCCCCTGACATGAGTGCCCTCAACTGGTGAAATTATTCCAAAGCATTTAACACATCTAGCAAAAATCAAAATGATGGCTGGACACCTGGCCCTGAAGCTCCCTAATGGCGTGTGCTTGGTCTGCACATTTCCCCTTGTGGTGCTGCAGGCTCTCCTGACACTCATGAAGCCTCTGTTCTGCTGCCGTCAAGGAATCGCGGTCGTGCTCTAACTCCTTCAGATGAGACTCCATCTGGCCTCTCACCTGAGTTGTAGCATTAGGGAAATAAGTGCAAGATCACACATTCAGCATTAACGTTTCTACTATCTTAAATACTAGATATGCTTGCAATATAGTAAATGTTTTAGGTATAATAGTTTTTTAAAAAAGATTTAACCAAATAAATAAGAATAAACTTTAAGTTAGCCTCTGCTAAATAAGAATGTATGACTCAAAAGTGGGCTGGACTTCAATTAGTTTCCAAAAAGTTTGCTGAATAAACGACTATGGTAATATTAGCTTGCAGGGAGATTGTTTAAATTACTTAGGAAAGTAAACTTTTTTGAATTCTGTCATTTATATTCAAGTATAGATATTACTAAGAAAGCTGGTATGGTGGTTTTCTGCTGTCCAGCCATCAGGCTAAAGTAACTTTAGACTCTCTGTCATTCGATCTGGTAACTCAGATATTTCAATTAGAGCAGCCTTGCCGTGCTCAGCTTAGTCCAAATCAGTAGGTTTACTGTATATAAATTCAAAATAGCTAATATCATCAGTACTCAGTAGACTATAATTTGATCATTAATGTTATATGTTACTAAGAACAAATCTAACTGTATCTATATTAATCTCTTTGGCTGCTGCAATTCTTCACTGTGGCACTTTTGTGGAGATGTGACAAGAAGCAGCCCTAAAAAAATGCTTGTACTGCTAGTTAAGAAAAAATAACAAGACATAGGGCACTTAGGATGTTCATAGGGAGGGAAAACAAGAGCTAGACTCTTTCCCTGAGACAGGAAACACACAGAGCTGCTGTGCAACAACTGGCATTCTTGATCACAAAAGATAAAAGTAGAACAAAGCCTACCTCTGGGTCCCCAAACATCTAAGAGCCCATGAGAAAACCAGGAGACTTAAAACAGTAGGAAAGAAAAAGGATGCATTTCATTAGAAAAACAAATAATAATGGCTTGTCTGGTTTAATACCAGTAAGAAAACATTGTGACCTCACAGTATTTGAAAATCACAGGCTCCTGCCCCATTGGCCTTTTGAATAGGCTTTTTAAATAGACATTTATTTAGAGTGCTGCCTACAAAAGAGGAGATATTTGCATTGGTATGTCTCATGAGAAAAACTGATCAAGAGGTATGAAATGATTTCTTCTCTGCTCTGCTAAAAATAGGTGAAAAGTATTGATAATTCTAAGTAGTAAGTTGCACATTTGATAGGCTACCTTTATCTCTTTTAACCAGCAGAATGTCTGCTCTGGCTGACCTCTTTCTTCTTCACATTGGTGCCTCACTCAGACTTCTCAATTCCAAGATGTGGGGACAACCCAGAGACAGTCACCTTATTACACTCAGTTGGAACTGACCAGTAACATCCCATGATGTCCCCAGCCGGGAGTCAGGGGAGTCAGCGTCCTACATCTTTTGCTGCTTCCTTACCAAAACAACGTGAAAAGACCCAAAAAGGGATGCAGTTTCATTTAAAAACTTAAAAATATTCACAAAAACATCATAACTTGCCAACACTGAACTTCCCCTCATTCTTTGGCAATAGGGTGAAAAAAAAGTAAATGATGTTGGGTTTTTTAATGTTATTTTTCTTCCATAAAAGCATTTAGCAGAGAATATTTACTTTGCTTTTGTACACAAAAGATTTACTACCAGAATAAAAAGGTAAGATTAAAAATGAAAGGTATTCAACTTTGCATGAAGCTCAGTGACAAATAACCATTTTTTCTGCTACTTAAGTCTGCTCTTGTATCAGAAAAATTATACATTTATGTTATTTCCCAAATATTTTGGAAAAAGTAAAAAAAAATATTCACACAAACAAACATTTCAAGCCTGGACGAAACGTCATGCCCTTAGAAAACAAACTGCCACAGAAATCGAGAACAGATAATCTCTAGGTCTAAACTAAAGAAAATGACCAAAATTAAAGAATTTATATAAAATTCATAAAGTACAAAACATACATAAAACATTATTTTATTGTTTAAAATGTCAAACTTACCTTCTTTAATTTTTTATTTTTGTTTTTTGTTATTAGGTTATTCTCTTGTAGCAAACTTTCACATCTGCTTTCCACCATTTCAGCTGCTTCCTGCAACTTCTGTATCTGAAAATAAAATATATTATTAAAGTAAGATGCATTATTTTATTATTAGGACCACTGTATGAAATAAAAAGCTAAAAAATTGAATTTAAATTTTAAAATTTCAATTTTAAACCCATTATCATTTTCCTATTAATACTTTCAGTATGTTTATCTAATGTTATTCCTTCTTTTCCTATTAATACTCTCAGTATGTTTATCTAATGTTATTCCTTCTTTAAATACAGGAATCACTCAGTGCTCTACTCTAATCCACAATCCTTTTATGATTTACCTGTCTTTTCCCATCAATACTTCTAGAATCTTCACCTGAGCTCTGAATATTAGAGAGAGATCCTCATTTGCAGGCCCACGTCACTTTAAAGAATCAGTCTCTGGTCCAAACTAGCTCCCAAACCAATTATTTCACACTCCGAATCAAAATCTGCTCAAAAAATATCTGAGCACTTTATACAAGGCCCAGAGTCAAGAATATGGTAACTCATCTACAGTATTCTTGATGGGGGATTAAACCAGAACAACCAGCTGGAAGACCCAGATGACATTCCCAGTAACGCACTGCACAGTCCATCACAGCCTCCATTCTTACCTCCAGCTGGGATGACGGCAATATTCTAACTGGATGTCTCAACTCCAATTTTCTATCTAAACCATTGGGATGGAGCGCTTCCTACTTACCTACATTATGCCCCTCCTTAAGTTTTAACCTTTAGTTCATTATTCTTCAATTCAAACACTCTCTTCCAAGAAAATCAAGCTCTTTATTGACAGTTTGTTACCCACTCAAGGACCTACATAAGTCCCATCCTTCAAATGAAGTTTTTCTTAAACTTTCTAATACTTAAGCTTTTCTATAAATTACCAATTAACACACTCTCTATTCCATACATATTGTCATCTGTTCTCTTCCAGGTCTTTCATGTGAGTAAATCTGAATTATACTTTATTTATTTGGAAAGAGGAAATATTGTGCTTTAATGACCCTTGAAGGGAGTCATTATTCTAAATCAATACCATTAAAAATACAAGACGACAAACATAACCAAAATTAACTAATAGGATTATTATAGGTTCACATTACACCTATGTAATTAATTTTAGATCTACTTTTAGGAATAACCAATATAAACACAGGATATTTAAATCAGGAATCAGCAGAATCATCATTTTATAAAAGTATTTGGGACCTTAAGAAATATTTGGGATATATCATATTTTATCACAAATAATAACTCCACCTTTCTTCAGTTCTGCTTTTTTACATCATAAACAAATGCAGTGTTTTAAATTATCTACCAAATTTAACAAACATTAAAATAAATGCAATGATCACCTGAGCTTTATAAACTTCAATAAGAGTTTTCTGTTGTTTTTCTACTTCTTGCAATTCTAAGAGCTCATTTTCAACAGAGGCAATCTCGTCCTTCAAAGCAGCTAGTGTAGTCTATTAAGGAATATATAAATAGATTTTATAAATCATTAGAATTCATTTGTACTCCAGTGCTATAGCATTAAAAAACATAACTCATTTATCAACGAAGCTAATAAAATAATTATTTCTGATTGCATATAATTACCATCTAAAATTAGGAATTTCAGGAAGTTAGTAATATTTATGAGCAACCTTAATAAGACTTATTCAAGACCTTTTTTTTTTTTTTTTTGCAGTACGTGGGCCTCTCACTGTTGTGGCCTCTCCCATTGCGGAGCATAGGCTCCAGACGCGCAGGCTCAGCGGCCATGGCTCACGGGCCCAGCCGCTCCACGGCATGTGGGATCTTCCCGGACCGGGGCATGAACCCGTGTCCCCTGCATCGGCAGGCAGACTCTCAACCACTGCGCTACCAGGGAAGCCCCAAGACCTATTTTTAAACTTTAAAAATTTACTGATGAAAAAGACTTGGAAAATAGAAAGACCATGTTCCTGGAAGGGAGGCCTCAATACTCTTGACATATCAGTTTTTTCCAAATCAATAAAACTTTACTGTAATTACAACCAAAAGTATAACAGTTGAGGGGAAGAGGAATATGACAAAATTAATTTAAAATTCATATGGAAAAATAAAGAGACTAATAAAAATTTTAAAAGATACTAGAGAATCTCAGTACTTATTAGATATTAAAATATATAAAGAACTAAAATTATTAAGACACTAACATAATAATATAGAGGTCTATGGAATAGAAAAAGAAAAATACACTAAGATTATATTTAGTGTATGACAAAGGTTGGATTTTTGAATAAATGGGGAAAATATGGATCACTATATAATGGTAATAAGACAACCATTTATTAGGAAAAAAGCAGATTTAACTATTTGCCTTCAGCAAACATGATTTTTATATTAAACAATTATATATTTATTTTAATGTATTAAATATTTAAAAGTTAAGCTTAAAGTTTTTCACAGAAGATCCAGGTAAAATTTGATTTGATTTTAGGATAGCAAAAACCTAACTAAGCATAAAATCAAAAGATGATATCATGAACTGTAAGAGTCTGAGATTTTATCCTCCAAGTTTACCAGTTAGCCTAGCACAGTTTCATGCATGCTAGCAGAAGACACAAGACTCCTGGGTCAGAGTCTTAATTTCTTTATTACTCAAAGCAATAGCAGTAGCCAGATATTAGCATCTGTGTTCGTTTCCAAAGCCCCACTTCCCGCAGAGCAACACCAAGAGGGCCAGATGACACCTGTACATGCGGTGGGTTGTATACAGAAGCAACTCTGAGTTTAGGGAACCCAAATCTCTTATAACACGTAGTAAGCATGCCTTTTGGTAGAAGGAAACATTGTTATCTTCCAAGGATGTTCACTATACAAACATCCTTGAAAAGACAGTCTGTATCTGGATCACAGGCAGTCAGATGTGCAGAAATGTGAGACTCCCAGCAGAAGCCGAAAAGGAAAAAAAGATATACACACACACACACATACAAACACACACATGCATATATATACATGCATATGTATATGTACATATATCTCCAAAATTTCATAGCCCCTCAAAAAACTAAAGAGCCTAACAAAATGTGAAAAAAGTAAAAGATTATGACAAAAGATTAATACAGAGAGAGGTCTTATATAATAATTAGGAAAAAAGACATGTAAAAGATAATGAGTAGGTAATTCCAAAAGGCAGAAATGTAAATGATCAACAAATACATGAAAAATTATACTTACTAGTTATTAAAAAATGCTCTAGGCAATGGATAGTCTTCTAGTAGTGAACATAAGAAGCAAAAATCCCTTCCATTGTGAGCTTAATGTACTCCATGTATAGATAGACACAAATAAGGGGTATATAGACAAAAAACAAGAAGTAAAATATATCATACACAAAAGTAAGACAGTAAGGACAAGTTGGGAATGGGCCAGGGAGGCCTCCTGAGAAAGGGACTTGGGAGTAAACACCAAAAGGAAGTATGGCTCTTTGAGGGAAGAGGATTCCTGTAGAGAAAGGCAATGGTGGGAGAAAGCCTGGCCAGTTAGGGGAAAAAGCAAGAAGGCCAATGTGGCAGAAAGCAAGAAAACAAAGGGAAGCGTGGAAGGATATGAGGTCAGAGAGGTAATGGAAAGCCAGATAGTGTAATGCCTTGTAGATATTTACTCTATTAATCAAGGTATCACTGAAGGGTTTTGAGCAGAGCAGTGACATGGTCTGACTTACATTTTTATAGGAACTACTTTACTGCTACACTGAATGCTGACTGCAGGGACAGAGGCAAGGGCAGAAGCAAAGAGAAGAGGTAGGCAGTCACTATAACAATGAGACATGATGGTGGCTTGAACCAGGATGACAGTGATGCTGGTGAGAAGTGGTCAAATTCTGGATATATTTGAAGTAGATCTGCTGACAAACTGGAAGCAGGTGTGAGAGAAAGGAGTCAAGTAACAGAAAGGATGACTGCCATTAACTGAGACAAGGAAAACTGTAGGATGAACCATATTGGGGAATATAGGAACTCTATTTTGGACATGATAACTTTGAGACACCTATGAAATATCCAAGTGGAGATTTCAAGCAAGCAGTAGAATACATGCCTGGAATTCAGAGGCAAGGTCTAGGCTAGAGATATAAATTTGAGAGCCCCCAGGATATAGATGGTATTTAAAT
Source organism: Orcinus orca (assembly GCF_937001465.1). Classification (NCBI taxonomy): domain Eukaryota; kingdom Metazoa; phylum Chordata; class Mammalia; order Artiodactyla; family Delphinidae; genus Orcinus; species Orcinus orca. The sequence continues at coordinate 136,896,232 of NC_064559.1, read as the reverse complement.
CCCCAAAACTAGATAAGATCACTTATCAAATTTGGAGAGATTTGTTTTAAAATTGCCTAGTACTGGAAAAAGTATAGGGACCCATTTACGATGGGTGACCTGGAAATATATAAAACTAACATTAAGAATGGGTCTTCCTTTTGACCATATGATTCCACTTGCAGAAATTTATCCTAAGAAAATATATATGCAAAAAGACTAAACGTATCCACATTTTTATTTATATTATAATAGCAAAAATAAAAAACAACCCAAAACTGGAAGTAGTTCACAATCCCCCAAATTATATATATATGCTAAAAGAGTAACTTTACTTATTTTTCAGTTGTGAGATTATAGGTGATTTTTAAATTTTTCCTTTTGTGCTTTTCTGTTTTTTAAACTTTCTATAATGAACAAATAGAACTTTGTAACCTTCCAAATAACTTTTGTTGTTTTTAATAGAGGAGGTCACTGGGGTCCTAGAAACAGTATCAGCTAGTATCTTCTTCATTTGAAACTAAAATCTAAAATTATTCTAAAATAATTGAAAGTAACAAAATACAACATCTAGACAATTTTACATTGTGCATAACATATGCCAAATATACCTAGATGTTTTTCCTTAAACAAAATTCAGAGAGTTAAAAATACATGTTTTTGAATTATTTATAGAATATAATATATAAGCTTTAACTCAGTGATTTTTATATGTAATTTAAAATTAATTCCATTACCATGTAATTAAAAACCAGACTTAAAATTAATGAAATATCCTTCTAATCCCCTCTCTGAAGGATATCAAGGAAATTAAGAAAATAAACATAATAAATAAAATTGCTTCCTCTTCTAGAATAAAATGTTTAAAGAATTAATTCAATAAATGTTGAATAAGAGCTAACTATATGTCACACCTCCCCTGATTATCCTGTGCATACAAAGATGGGAGTTTATGAGGAAAGATTCATCCTAATTGAGAAGACTTTGGGAGGAAGCAGCATTTAAACTGAACTTTAAAGGAAAGGCAGGATTTATATACTGAGAAAAAACGCATTCCAAACTGTAAGAACAGTGAAACTACAGGAATAGAGGAAAACATAAACAAGTTGCAGGAAATAAGAAGTATTCGTATTTGGCTAGAGTTCAGGATAACTAGAAGGCTACATTCTCTAGTCTCCCCTGTAACTAGGTGGGGTCATATACCTAAATAAGGAGAAGAGTCGACTGGTATGGAACTTTCAGGAAGTCTCTCTAAAGAGGAGAAGATGGGGAAAAAGGGGGAGATAATTCTTCTTTTGTTTCCCTCCATCCTGTTATTTGAATCTTGGCTATAATGGATGGAGCCCCATCAGCCATTTGAATGGCAGAGTAGAGAGCTAAAAAGTAGCTAGGTTCTCCGATGCCATACTGGTTTTGAACTGCCAATTCTGGCCTTCTTTTCCATTAAACAGATTCTTTTCTGTCTTCTGTTTACTGTCCTCCAAAAACAGTATTAAGGAACTGAAAATGATGCCATCATCTTTAGTCAAGTCTCATCAGGTTACATGTATCTATGACTAGGAACTCAAATACCCTTTTCCTCAGAATGTATAAAAGCTTCTTCCCCATCTTTACTCTGGGTACACATAAAAACCAATCATCCCTTGGATTTGACTAAGTTGGAAAATTCTTTCTGGTTATGAAGCAGCCAAGAACATACTTTCTGGTTTCAAACGGACCACGCCTGAGGCTATATCCTATTGTAACCGTGACACCTAGAAATAATCTTATGCATTAAAGTTAATGTAATTTTGGATGATTCGCCTAACTGCTAAATTGGAGAGTAAATAAACTTTTTTAGGTTGAGACAAAGAGACAGTTATTCAACTTCATAAATCTTAGTACTGCTGAAAACAACCTTTACATGTATTTGTATATACAACCAGAAACATCTAAATATCTCTATATAAGTATGTGTGCATATATGTGTACATACAGATATATAGATATAGTTTTAGAAGTTACTTATTATAATGATATTCTAAAACTCTTGAGAAACATAAAGGAAAAAAATGATACAAGAGCACTACTCTAAACCTGCTGTTATTTCAAGTTACTTCTACTAAGTAGACTAAGTTGTCATTATACTATACATATATACATAAACACATACACATAGTACCTTTAATTTTGTATTCTCAAGATTCAGAGTTTCATTTTCATATTCAATTGAGTGAAGTTTTCTAAGAATTTCTTCGCATGAATTTTTTCCATCGTCTTCCATTTTCTTCAGGTCTTCCAAAAGATGAATAATTTGCCTTTATAAAAGTCATAGAAATTTTCATTCAAACAGTGTGTTTCTGAAATTATTTTTGTAGGGTAGTTTCAAAAGTTACTAGAACTCATACAGCAAAGGAAATAGGAAGCCGTAATCTATATATAAGGTTACTACTACTGAGTAACTGAATAGAAATAATTACCCATTGATGACGCCAATGAAAAATTACACAACATTCTCTTCGCTAGTCAGTAGAACATCTAAACTATGATCCACAGGTAGGTCTGTCTTTCTATCATTCATACATGTGCACACACATACACACAATTTCAGGGAAAAGGTTAAATAAAAGGATCAAGTGAGGCAATAAATAATCTTTAGAAGCAAATCATATACACTAGTTTTCAATGATAAAACTGAAGAAAATATACAGAAAGTAAAACATTCAAAAACAAATATATAGTTATTTATTGTTAGCTTAATAATAAATTACAAAGTATAGAATATATGTATTTTTACTTCCCTGGTGGCACAGTGGTTAAGACTCCATGCTCCCAATGCAGGGGGCCCGGGGTCGATCCCTGGTCAGGGAACTAGATCCCACGTGCATGCTGCAACTAAAAGGCCCACCCACCACAACTAAGACCCAGTGCAACCAAAAAAATAAAATAAAATAATTTAAAAACTTGCTGTCGTTGCTGATGTTGCTGTTAAAAACATTTTAAAAAATCTGCTTATATATAAAAAATATATTATACTACATATATATATTATATATAAATATATGTAAATACATATATTTATAAAATATGTGCATTTTTTATTTTTCTTTGTTATGCATGTAAGACACTTTAAGGAACAATAATTTGTGAACACCAATGCAGTTTTAATGGGTAATCATATTTATTGTATTTTTAAAGTAGACTAAGAAAAGTTTATTAATTATAAATGGCAAAAATAGCCAATCATATAGAAAACAGCTTTACCACATGTAATCCATAAGAACCAAAATACAAATTACTCAAGTTGGAAAGAACAGAAAACACTTCTTATGAAACAGTAAAAAGGCTCTAAATTTTTTTTCTTACTTTTTCATTGTTTCGATCTGAACTTCCAATTCAGTTTTTTCTATTGCAATTTTCTCATAATGACTTTTCCAGACGTTGGAAGCTGAAACTATTTCAGACAACTTGGCTTCCTAAAACATACATAAAGTACTCATCTTGTAATTTCATAACACTGGTTTTGTCCAGGGTCCTAAAAATAAATACATTATAAACAAGGAAACACTCACCCTATAAAGTATGGAACTTTTGTTACAGAAAATTTCAGTGTACAAATCTGAACACAGGAAAACTTTAAAGTAAATTTTAATAATGACTTGATAATACTATTACTTTATATGCACATAGTGGCAGTTCCAACTTAACATATTAAGGATGTTGATGGAACTATTTTCAAAAAATGTTTCATAATTACTGAAGATAATTCCCTTTATATTTACTAAACTCTTATTTGTCTTTCTCTGTTGGACTTATTTCATGTAGCATAATACCCTCCAAGTCTATCCATGTTGTTGCAAATGGCAAAACTTCATTTTTTTTTATGGCTGAGTAATAGTCACCCGTGTGTGTGTGTGTGTGTGTGTGTGTGTGTGTGTGTGTGTGTGTACACACACACACACCACATCTTCTCTATCCATTCATCTGTTGATGGACACTTAGGTTGCTTCCATATCTTGGTAATTATAAATAATGCTGCTATGAACATTAGGGTGCATATATCTTTCTGAATTAGTGTTTTCAGTTTTTTTCAGATAAATACCCAGGAATGAAATTGCTGGTTCATATGGTAGTTCTATGCCAAGCTGTTTTGTAGAGTCACCCCACTGGCTTTCAAACACTAGTACTGTCAGCAAGGAAGTAAGAGTGGTAGTGGTTGGTTACCCACTTTGAATGTGAGCTACCAGAGGTAGAAATTTTTGTCTGTTTTGTTCATTACTAGGGTCTTGAACAGTGCCTGGCATAAAGCAGATTCTCAATAAATAACTGTCAAATGAATCTACTCTTTACAAATCCACCTAGAGATCTGTAGCCATTGTACCCCTTCTCTACAGTCTACAGAAAAACAAATTCACTAGAATGACAACAGTGCCAATAATTATTAATCAGAACTCAGAAGCAGTGATATGAACAGTTAACATTTATTGGGTGTTTCCTTCTTTCCTTCCATCATTTATGCACTCACTGAACAAGTATTTATTCAGCATTTATTATGTGCAAGACATTTTTTGTTTATATTTTTAAAGCAATATTTTAATATATTAAAAAAAGACTAGTTTTCTGTTTTTATATTGTATGTAAATGAATATTAATATGCATTATAAAGTGTAAGTTGGACAATTATATTAGAATATAAATTAAGATATTTAGAAATTTTACCTATAAAATAAGGGCTAAGAAGAAAATTTAAGACCTTGATGCAATTAATTGTTGTGGGACTACTTCTAAAGGAGTAGTCAAGGAAGGCCCCTCTGAAGAGATGTCAAGTAAAAAGATACCAGAATGATTTTTAAAAGAATCAGCTATTATTGAGCCTGAGAAGAACATTACAGCCACAGGCAACAGCACAAAACAATGAAACAAACACACTCCATGCATTAGAGGAATAGAAAGGAGGCCAATATGGCAAAAATGTAGTCTGGCCAGGCACTGTGCTTTGACATATATTTTCTCCTTTATTCCTCCTTACAATCATATGAGACAGGCAGTATTATTATCCCCTATTTTATCAATAAGGAAACTGAAGCTTAGAGAGGTTAAGAAGCTTACCCAAAGTCACAAGGTTAACAAATGGAGAAGTCTTCCTATACTATGATCTGGGGCATGGGTGACATGGTGCTAGTTAAACAGGAAAATCCCAAGAATGTTAATGACTCAATTAGTTTTTACCACTCAAGAATATTTTCAGGCATTCAACTAGGCCTACAGCCTTATAGATTTTGCACTTAATGCTCAATTCTTTCATCTAATTAAATTCTTCTGAATGTAGTTTAAATATTAAGAGTTTTAAAATGTCAACAGTTGAGCTTATAAAATATTAGGTTGTCTTGTTTATACAAGCATTTATGCAAGTCTGTTTTCATTTCTAAAAGCCTCTGATAATTCTACAAGGCACAGCGTAAGTTCTTAAGAGGTAGGATACCAGTGAGACATTAAAAAGAGTAAATATTTTATTAACTGGTAATTGAATAAATATAATTCATCAAAAACAACAAAACGCTAAGTCCATTTTTCAACTTTGTTAATACACCCAAAGATAACTTTCACATGGTGGGTTTACGTCAGCAAATGGTTTTAAATGCATTACGGAGTTTAAGTGAAGTGAATTACTGAATAAAGTCATACGGTCTAATAACATAAATCAGCATTTCCCAATCTGGTATTCCTCAGAACCAGTTCCAAGAGTTGCTTTGTGGGTAGAACAAGAGTTCTGTGGTTAAATAAGTGGTGGAAAACTCTGAATTCAATACCCTCCTTGGCACTGCTTCATGTTTTCTGAAGGCCTTCTCAGAGCCTTTAATATTATGTTAATGTGCTTTAATTCAATGTTAATATGCTATTAGCACTGAAGTGGTGTTACCCTTAGTTGACCACAGATGCTTTGGGACTTAACATATCCTTTAAATAAAGCCCCAAGGAAATGCTGATATAATTCAATATGCAAATCTGTCATTTTACGTAATCTTTCAAAATGAAGGCTAAAGCAAAAATGTATGAGTAAAGTTTTTCTAACAAAATTATTATATTAAGCATTATGAGGTTAACTACATAAACTAAGTACATAAAACAATTCTTTAAGGAAGAATGTATATAACTTACCTGCTCTCTAATTTGGGAAGTAAGGTTTTCCACGTCTCCAGTAAAATGTTTACTTCTTTGTTTGTAAATTTTAGATGCCTTTTTTAGAGCTATAGCTTTTTGCCTACTTGATTCTTTCATCGTTACAGCCTCATGCATACTCTTTTTCAATTGCAAGTTCCATTCTGATATTTTGGTTTCTAAGCTCTAAAAAAACATTAGCAGTAATTAAATTATTTTAGAATGCCAACGTTTACATAAACATTGTGAAAATATGTAAAATCTTCCACACAGGATTTATCAAAAAGATTAATCATAAGATTAATAAAAAGCAAAACAGTGAAGAAAGGTGATTTCACCAATGTTTATTTGTAACCAGTTATAGAATGCAAATTTAAAATGTATAAACCTATATAAAACTAATATTACTCTTACTAAAGATATTAATATTGGTGATTACAGTAAAAACACTAATTTCCTTAAAACTTTTTTGATTAACTAGAATTTTTAAAAATTTCCCATCTAGATTATACATAGTACTAGTTACTGCAAATCGAAAAAACATAATTTAGCTGGAGACAATTCAAACAACAGGTACAAAAAGCTCAAAGGAATCAGTAGCTCCCCAAATATATTAGGACTCTAGTTAAAATAATAAATGCTTAAAGGATATATGATCAAAATCTATAGATCATGAAGAGTATAGATGAGATAAACATAAACTTATTTACCAAATTTTAATTTACTAGAATTAAGGAGCATGCTTTGACATTTGAAAGAGTTACATCAAGGACAATAAAAGTACTACTTTGCCTAATAAGTAGTAAGTTTGTGGAAGTTATTATTCTAAAACTACACAGGGTTCAATAAGAGTTGGGATAAAAAAGTTAGGATTAAAAAAAGGGTAAAAAGATGTTTGAGGGCATGTTTCTATCCATTGAATTTGATAGTGTTAATTGACATAACTGTTTCCTTACGTATTTCTTGAGGCTATAACCAGACACAGAACATTAGGTTGGGTGAAAGATGATTTAGTGTGATAACTCTCATGTTTTCACTTCAAATTATCTTAAGACTTTCTATTTAAAAGTATTTGAGTACTAACTAAGAATTTAAAGACTTAAGATTTTAATGCCTTAACATTTTTTGAAAGTTGTGTAATTCTGAAAAGAATGTAAAATTATTACAGAATTTAAGTTTTAGTCTTCCATTCCTTGGACATTTTAATAAAAAAAAATTAAAGGACAGTAAAAGATGGAGCTTTTCTACTTTTTGATCAACAAAAAGTATGCTTAATTTCCACTAAAATTGAGATTAAGAAGTACATGCAAATCAAAACTACAATGAAATATCATCTCACACCAGTCAGAATGGCCATCATCAAAAAATCTACAAACAATAGGGCTTCCCTGGTGGCGCAGTGGTTGAGAGTCCGCCTGCCGATGCAGGGGACACGGGTTCGTGCCCCAGTCCGGGAAGATCCCACATGCTGCTGAGCGGCTGGGCCCGTGAGCCATGGCCGCTGAGCCTGCGCGTCCAGAGCCTGTGCTCCGCAATGGGAGAGGCCACAACAGTGAGAGGCCCGCGTACCGCAAAAAAAAAAAAAAAAAAAAATCTACAAACAATAAATCTGGAGAGGGTGTGGAGAAAAGGGAACCCTCTTGCACTGTTGGTGGGAATGTAAATTGATACATCCACTATGGAGAACAGTATAAAGGTTCCGTAAAAAACTAAAAATAGAACTACCATATGACCCAGCAATCCCACTACTGGGCATATGCCCTGCGAACACCATAATTCGAAAAGATACATGTACCCCAGTGTTCACTGCAGCAGTATTTACAATACCCAGGAGATAGAAGCAACCTAAGTGTCCATCGACAGATGAATGGATAAAGAAGATGTGGCGCATATATACAATGGAATATTACTCAACCATAAATAGAAACAAAATTGAGTTATTTGTAGTGAGGTGGATGGACCTAGAGTCTGTCCTACAGAGTGAAGTAAGTCAGAAAGAGAAAAACAAATACCATATGCTAACACATATACATGGAATCTAAAAAAAAAAGGTTCTGAAGAACCTAGGGGCAGGACAGGAATAAAGATGCAGATGTAGAGAATGGACTTGAGGACACGGGGAGGGAGAAGGGTAAGCTGGGACGAAGTGAGAGAGTGGCATAGGCATATATACACTACCAAATGTAAAATAGCTAGTGGGAAGCAGCCGCATAGCACAGGGAGATCAGCTCAGTGCTTTGTGACCACCTAGAGGTGGGATAGGGAGGGTGGGAGGGAGACGCAAAAGGGAGGAGATATGGGGATACATGTATATGTATAGCTGATTCACTTTGTTATAAAGCAGAAACTAACACAGCATTGTAAAGCAATTATACTCCAATAAAGATGTTAAAAAATTAAATTTAAAAAAAAAGAAGTACAACTTAAACAAGATCTAAAGACTTGATCTCTTTGAAAAGTAACTTGGTAGACTAAGAGAAGAAGCAAAACATTCCTAAATTGTCTTTAAAAATCTATCTAAACTAAAAAATCCCACGAAACGTTTTAATACGTAGTTGGGGAAAACATTTTAAATAAGTATGAAAAGTCTACTTAAGAGAAGCGAAGAACGCTCTCCACCAACCCAAGAAATACAGCTGTCATTCCTCTAAAAAACCACAGGGTGTCATCATCACATCATGAATAACAGCTACGCTGTCAGTTAAAAAACCTTTATCACTAAAGGTGAAATAAATTTTTTTGAACAAGGTTCCAGTAAAGACTTTCCCACTAGATTTATCAAATCCCATGCCTGAACACTATTAGGAAGTGTGCTGAAACTATCAAATTATTTTTATAGTTTCAAAATAACCCCTTCACAGTCATTTGCCAAATGAATGGACGTATATTTAGAGTCAACTATTTGCCTTTTCCTATTTCCTAAGAATTATATTTGCAGCATATTATAAAGATAATTATTCTCTGTCTCTTCTAAAATGTGAAAATATTCTAACTCTAATTACTATAGTTTAAAGATCTAGGAAGAAAAATGAGTTAAAAGTACCTTGGGGTAGTTCTCAGAGAATTATAGTGTAGTTCTCAGAGTTCTCAGAGAATTATAATGTAATTAAATTTGGGGTAGTTCTCAGAGAATTATAATGTAATTAAAAATTTTAAAAGACCCAATACAATTTTTGAGTCATCAACAATACTAAAAAAATGAAATTTATATTGCTAAACTGAGTTCGTTCATTGTGTTTGTAGTCTTAAAGAAAAAAAAAACTTGTTAAACCTAAATAAATTCCAAAACTGTGTGTTAGAAGGAATGTAAAAAAATCCATGACCTAACGCAACTTCTTCTAATCATTTCTAAACGGTAGCATTTTGTAAGGGGATGTGAACTCAAAGTATTAGACGGGTGAATATCATGGCAAAACTTAGGATTTTAGCCTTATATTCACTCTCCTAATTATCTAAAAAGGAACTGTTAAACTTAACTTTAAAAAGTTATTTAATATTTTATTTTTAAACTGAAGAAAGTATTTTCAAGAACTTCCCCAACTTCTATTTGAGGACAAAATTAAAAATTGTGTAAGTAAGATAAACTGAAGTATATGATCTGAGATGTTAAATTACATGTATTCTCTTGTATTTACCATGACAGAGCAAGGCAATTTCAACTCTAGTTCATCTGCAGTGCCCTAGGACACCGATGCAAAAAACACACGGAATCTTTGAGGGAAAGTGCTTAAAAGCACCTGTAGGCAGACAAAAGACAAAATTTATATCCCACATAAGCCTGCTTAATGTCCCTTTGATGGGCAAAAGCTTTTTGCCATTGAAGAAAAAATAAACAACCCCCCCATATGCAGTCTTGAAACATGTGCCTGGACTGCAGAAATCTGCCATGATTCAGGAGGATAAAAGCAAACAGAAATTTATTAACACAGAAGTCCTCACGCTCAGTGAGGTTTGTCTTTACACACTTCTTCCAAAAGCGAGAACACTGCTTTTCCGTTGACAAAAATAACGACAGTAGATCCAGTTAGCTTGTGTCATACCACAGCAACCTCAAACTCTCATCTCAACCTCAAACTCTCATCTCATCTCATCTTGTGAGACTTCCACAAGAATATTTAAACTGCTCAGTTTAAACCAGAAAATTCCTCTTAATTATCCTGCTAAACTGTGTAACAAGGAGGTTACTCAACTATCTAAACACCAAGGCAAGGTTAACTGATCTTAACATTATTACCATTAATATACTGTCTGCTTACTAAATATGGGTGAGAGTATGTATGTATATGTATAGATGCATAAAAGACTAAATACTATATACCAAATATTAATGGTTTCAGTATTTTAATTTTCTCTTTTATATTTAACAAATTTCCAAATTAATTTTCCAAGTTTATATAAATTAACTGATAATAGGAGAGATTTTTAAAGTAATTAGAACTTTATAAATCCTTCCCAGATTGGTACTAAAAAGTCACAGCATTTTTCTTTTTTTTATATTGGTATTTGGAGCCAAATCTTTAGACAGACCAGAAATCTTAAGATTTACCTCAAATATGTACTTCCCATGGCAACACTTAAAATTGGATTCTTTCAAAACCACTAAATTCCAGAATTAAGCAAAGACTTTATTGTTGTCCATTAGTTTTATCAATTAAACTATAAATATGGGTGAATATTTACAACCTTTATGTGTTCTTTTAATTTATCATTCTCTGCTTCCTTTTTATGAATTTGGAACTGTAGTCGTTCATGTACTACTTTTACTGATTGTGACAAACGGCTTGCTTTCAAAGCATTTGCCTATAAGAGAAAACAAAACAAAGCAAAAATGTGTTATTTGATGTATTTTTTCACAATATTAAACTTTACCGTACTAAGACATGATCTAAAAAGTTGCTAAAGAGCAAAGTACAACACTTCCCCAATTACAAATGGATTTTATATAAAACCAGGGGGATGTTTTCTCCTCCCCTTTTTTACTTAATAACTCCTAATTATCTCTTTTTAAAAGTTCCTGTCTATCCTTCTAAGTAAAATTATGGGTATGTCTAAAATGCTCCTACAAACACAGAAATTCCTTAATTTATACTAAAATTGAAATATATATTTATACATAGGTCCCTGACTTAGGCCAAGTACCCTGATTGAAATACCACAAAAATCTAAAAAGAAAAAAAAAACTCTAAAAAATTAAGATATTATATTTGATGCATAAACTTGTAAAAATGTCCAAATAATCTAAAAATATTTCTATATGTATTTATGAGGATATGGGGGCCAGGATGGAAAGAAGAGAAAGAGGGAGTCAATATTAAGAAAATTTGACGAATTAGCTCAAAATTTGCTTACCTTTTCATTCTGAAACAAACAAGAAAGTTCTTGGATATAGGTCTCCTTTTCAAGTACCTTCGTCTTAAGATTCTTCAGCAAATATAATGTAAAAGTTAGAAATATCACAACTTGGATAATGTTGGCTAATTTTATAAAACCAACCAGCATACAAACAAAAAATTTCAGAAAAATAGACACCAAGTCTAAAAAGACTTACAGTGTTTTCACTTTCATTATCAGCTAGCTTATCTAACAAGCTGGATAAACTGTCCCCTCTCTGTGGAAAAAAGAAGTTGTAAATCAGTGTTCCCAAACTATATTTCTCTACATAAAAAAGTAGAAAATGGAATAAGCATCACTTAAGAAATTAATATGGACAACTACTATGCATAGTTCAGTTTTTTTAAAAGTTAACCATAAGAAAGATTTTTGCTTAAGTGTTCCAAATCAATTTTTAATCCATAATTTATGAAATCAATTAATTTACTAAATTAATTTCTAAATAATGCCTCATAAAGTACAAGCCAATGAAATAAAAATCTTGTATACAAAGAAGGCTCACAATGCTGATTGTAAACAGGTAAAAATTATAAACAGCCTAAAGTCTAGCAAAAAGAAATGTTTTAAAGAATTACAGCAGGGGGCTTCCCTGGTGGCGCAGTGGTTGAGAATCTGCCTGCCAATGCAGGGGACACGGGTTCGAGCCCTGGTCTGGGAAGATCCCACATGCTGCGGAGCAACTAGGCCCATGAGCCACAACTACTGAGCCTGCGCGTCTGGAGCCTGTGCTCCACAACAAGAGAGGCCGCGATAGTGAGAGGCCCGCGCACCACGATGAAGAGTGGCCCCTGCTTGCCACAACTAGAGAAAGCCCTTGCACAGAAACGAAGACCCAACACAGCCAAAAATAAATAAATAAAATAAAAATTAAAAAAAAAAATTACAGCAAATCAATAACAGAATTCCATGTAGATATTTTAAATGAGAACGAAAAATGTTTATTCATTTTGAGGGTCATACATACTGTATGACTTCATTTATATGGAATATCTGAAATCAGCAAATCCACAGAGAAAAAGTAGATAATGGGCTAAAGAGGGGTAGTGGGGATGGGAAGTAAAAATTCTAAAGAGCAATGGGTTTCTTTTTGTAGTGATGAAAATGCTCTAAGGTTGATAGTGGTGATGGCTACACAATTCTGTGAATATACTAAAAATCACTGAATTGCATACTTTAAACCAGTGAACTGTATGGTATGTGAATTATATCTCGGTGAAACTGTTAAAAAAGGAATATATGAATGTATAAATACAATGTACACAAGGGCTTAAATTCTAAGAGTATTTTATTGTAATCAATTGAAATGAAGTATAACAAATAATGAAAGTTTTTGAGATTGAAAATAAAAATATATTTTCTATAAAAATATGCTGCTTTCATGTAAAAGTATTTATGAAACATTGAAAGTGGGGGTTAATGATTGCCATTTCAAACAAAAATTCAAGAATCATTTCCATTTCAAATATATCAATATTTTAATTTCAAGAAATAATATACCCTTCAAGCGAGAAATATCGCTATTAAAATAGTGCTTAGTATTTCTTACCTGTTGGTGTTCTGTCTTTCTAAGAAGATGTTCTAAAGTTTGTTTTAAATCTTTAAAAGAGTCTAATTCTTTTCTTAATATTTCCTTCTGTTTAGAAATCTTCAAATTGGATGCAGAAAGATCAGTCTGACAAAATATAAGAAGCACATACACATTTTAAGACATAGCATTAAGACACTCTAAAATATACTACTACTATTATCAAAGAATACTTTTCCTAGTAATAAAATCATTCTTTTGCACATAGAAGTAGTAAGATATGCCAGGTTTTTCAGCAGTAAATAGTATATGTTACATGGTTCTAAAGTAAAATGAAATCAAAATAAGGGCTTAAACCCTAAAGTATTTCAGGCATTTATTTTAATAAAACTAATAGAATACAATCTATTTTTTTGTCCTTAACTCAAACTTTAGTACACTGAACTTTTAGAATAGAGGTTTCTATTCCACACAATACTATAGAAAATATATTTCATCTCTCAAGAGTGAAAGTGAAGAGTGAGAGTGAAGAATATTTTAAATTCACTCTTGAGAAAAGTTGACTCTAGTTCAACTCAGGTAAGGCAAGCATCAAGGTACTTTCTAGTCAAGCACCAAGGTACTTTCTAGCTTAGCGTCTCATCAAATACATGCCTGAGATTATCTCTGAGGAAAAGAATTGCAATTAATGACACAGGAATGAAAAACACTAATAAACCTGCATTTTTTATATCAAATACCAGTATATGAGCATAACTACTACAAGATATGAGACCTCAGTTAATGAATTCTGAGTATTATCCTAGCTTCTCATTTTATTACACATTCACTAGGCAAGTACTCACATTTTCAAAACTAATCTCTTCAATGGTGTCCTTAAATACTGGCAAAAGTAATTCTACAGAACAAGTTGCTAACTCGGCTTCCTTAAATGTTGCTTCCAATTTGGTCTTCTCAATTAGGATGTCCTGCTTTAGGCTAATTAGATATGCACAAATAAACTTTAAGTTAAAGCTGTTACATAAACTAGTTATGCTTTTAATGTAAACAGAGCATAGCATGATTAAATACTACAGTTCCATAAATTGCTCTGCAAAATATAACAGTAAATTTTCACTGAAAATGAATTTTTTCTGTACTTCCATATTTTTTCTACACTTAACTATACATGGAAAGACAGTTTTTAAAATGTTAAGATATGTAAAACACAAAGACTACCAACAGCAATGATCCCTGTGCTATTTGATAATTATTGAACATCTCTTCTCCTGTTTGTAAAATGATTTGTGTGAATGTGTTCGTGTCTTTTTTTCTTCCCTTCCTTCTCCCTTACTCCAAAGCCAAAAGATTTGTCTTCCTAGACCTTATTCCAAAATGCTTTCTTGAAACTTATTGTTTTTCACAAAAAAAATCCTCCAGAGAAATGTGTAAGCTAAACAAATGGAACACAAAAAACTAAACCTCTCCAAATATCTAAAAATCCTTCACATTTGGCTTTATAAAACATTATTATCATTCAAAACAAAACTGATAATATTTGCTTTCTTGATTACGTTTTACACAGACATTACTGTGTATCACTGTAAGATACATCTTTGGGTATGGGGGCTCACATTTTTACATCCCGAAATTGGGACGCTTCTTACAATCTCTGTCAGTCTGGAAGCAGTCCTTAGCTGTCTTTCCTGTACAGGTCCAGAACTTACAGAATGAGCATCCAATGTTTTGAAGAACATCCCAGAGATGGGGTACAGCACTTTTTTAACCCGTAACAACAAAGGGTCATAGAGAGGGATTGGAGGAGTTGTTGAAGTAGGAATGTTTAGCAACATTCTAGAAGCAAGACCCCAAGGTAGGCTTGCTGTATATTGTAAGAGCCCATCACCAATAAATTTCATTTCAGTTATAGATGCTCCTAAGAAATACCAGTACATATCACCAATACTCTTAATAGCAAGGATAACTCTGAGTCAAAAAGTAACTCATAAGAGTTGGGCTTTGAGTATAAGGAAGTTTTGAGAATACCTTACCTACTTTATTTCATTCACATTTTATTTTTA